>NC_088410.1:37775255-38075255 GCF_034236695.1 Oncorhynchus nerka | reverse complement strand
TTGAAATGGCTTAGGCTACATGCACATTTTATGCGTTTACCAAGCAGTTTTGTTTTAAAGTCAACGGAATGACAACGGGGCCTTAAAACGATCCAGACACCCCACGTCCCCGTAGCTACATGACACATCTCAAACCCGCCCCAGTGCGCCTTTAGATCAGCCGCCACCCCTTCCCCGTAACGGCAGGAGGTGGTGGAGAGAGGAAAGAAGTCATTTTAAGATGGAGTTAAAAAGACGATGAAAACAAACCAATTTGTCAGCGGCAAGCTAATAACCGTCTCTAATGTGTCAGCGGAGGGCTTTGTCTGTTTTTTAGGAACACCGTCTGCCTGTATTGCATGCACTTCACTTTATTACCCCCCCCCCCCCCGCGTTTCATCTGTCTCCCGCACTCGCCTTTGATGAAAACCGCCGACAAATGAGGCAATTGGGAGCCCCTCCCACTCCTTTGTAGTGATAACAAATCAACAATCCAGTACACATGTCGATCAGGTTGCGTTGACTCATCTGTTTTTGTTTGGGCTTGTTAATCCCCTCTCCTTCTCTATGGGCCAGGCTTTTGGCAGCCAATGGTTTGTCTGTGTGTGTGAGATGACCGAGAGAACTACATTTTTCTCCTAAATAGTCTCCCTCCTAACACCACCGCACCCCCCAGGGCTCTCCTTCCTCTCCCAGTTCAGGCCAAATTCCACAGCCCTCGTTAGACATATGATGATGGTATGGAGATTTGCAATTTGTCCCCTGGTTCTTAGACGGCCCAGTAAGGCATGTGCACGATTAAGTACAGCCTACCCCCCCCACCCACCCTCCTTTCATGTCCGACTGCCCCGATCATTAACAGAACCTGCCTTCCTACCCTCTTACGCCCAGCCTCGGTACAGACCCTTACGTAATTGTCACTGTACATCCTGTACATCCATTCCTGTCAATTATGCGCCTATTTATGCCTATTATTTATGCGCCTATTTTTGCCTATTTATGAGGGTGGAGCTGTGGCGCTAGCTTCACCTTAGGCTGGGGTTAGATGGCTGGGTTAGAGTTGTTAATAATGACTCCTATGACAATGGGAGGTGAATTTATGGCATTTTGGTGCCTTTGTAGACTCTTAACTGACATACAGGGTGCCGTACACAAACAGCCCTACTACAATATATTGCCAAATGTGCTTTATATTTAATCTCTTGCTCAAGTGCAACTGCAGTTCCAATGCTCAACATGAATACAAACTTTGTTGTGCATTTTGCAAAATAATTTGTTGTAAAGATAAATATTGTAAATATGGGCTTACACTACACAGAACGTGAATGCATTCCACTCCTGTCTGGTTTTTAAAATATATTCTGAAGTATGCTAGTACTTAACATTAAAGAAAAATCCATGAAACCCTCTAACGCCCTCAATTGATCCGTTTCTCCAGCACCATATTGTACTATTCTTGTGGAGATGTTGTGGCGTTTGGACGCGGCTGTACAGTGGTTGTTTCTTCCACCTCTCCCTGCCTGCTCTGCTCCGACAGTCCTCGACTATGCCGTTTCATCCTCATGTGCCAAGCAGCGTTTGAGACTTTTTTTATTTTTAAATCAGGGTTACCGCTCGATACCTTTCAAACGTCTGCAATACCAGCTTTAGTGTGTATAGCGGCTACTGTCTGAAGTTGAGAAAGAGACGGAGAGATGTGGCAGAAGACAGGACCGCATTTATCTTTTTCCTGTTTTTTTTTTTTTTTTTTTTTGCTGTCTGTGCAATCACAAAGCCAGACGGACTAGAAAACAACAACGACAAAAAACAGTCTGTACATAATCTTCTCCTCGTGGACTGAGAAATGTTTGAGTATTTTAAATCCGGGATGCCACCGCTCAAACCCTTTCAAACGTCCGCAAAACCAGCATTGGTGTGTAGTGGCTACTGTTGAAGATGGATAGACAGAAGGGGTAGAAGATAAACAAACCTTTTTTGCTGGAACAATAAGCACAGCTAAAGTAGGCCTACAAGTTTACAGAACGAATAGTACATGAGAGCATTCGTCATTAGTTTGTTTGGGGTTAGAAAGTTAATGTTTGTCAATTTTGAATATTTTAAAGTGCATAGCACTAGTCACAAATAAGACCATCGCATTGGGAACGTTGGACCCCGATCCAAAAGGACCAAACTGCAAAACTACATAGCAGATCTATACCACACGATATCGAAATCAATCATTATCCAATGAGGTTGTGATGTTACATGTGTCAGTGGGTATTACCGACGGCATTCACCATAAGCACCGCCACAGAACAAGACCGTTTGTTTCAAGGTGTCTAATGAATCCTCACCTCGTGGTAATTAATGGGCCATCTAACGGTGCTCTGACTGAAATGGTTTTTTCTTCTGTGTCCGCAGGGCTCTTCTCTCACATCCTATTGGACGAGGCGGCCCAGGCCATGGAGTGTGAGACCATCATGCCTTTCGCGCTGGCCAGCAAAAGCACCCGCATCGTGCTGGCTGGAGACCACATGCAGGTAAAACTGCGGTTTAGGATGATGTCATTGGTTTGAACAAACTCTGACCTTTTGAAACAAACTCTCACTGTAACTCCTTTTTTTTAGGGTCAGGTCACAGAGTGGAAAAACTTGCAGCCTTACTTCTATTCTCTCATGCAAATGACCTCCGAGTTCTGCAGGCCTTTGCCAAGCCAGCAAATAAAAACCAGTGTATCGCCAAAGTCCTTTACATTTCCGTGTGCTTTGGACTCCGTCGTTAGCCTGAGGCTAACTTCACGTTGACCGCGAGTGAAACAGACGTAGGAAAGAAAGAACTTGGCCGAGAGAGCATGTTTACCATTCACAGTCCAGTCAGACGAGGTAAACTAAACTCCCCCTGTCAGTCAAGCTTTGTGGAACACTCCAAAGTAGCCCCTCATTTCCGTTTCTTTTTGTGTTCTGGACATTGTTTTTATTGAGTGCGACAGGACTAAGAGTAGTCATTAGATGAATAAACCTCGCGGGAGTTTAACCATACGATAACGGTTGTAATTTATTTTTCTACTCATTCTTGCGCTCTCTCTCAGAAGGAGCAACGCCTCGGAACATGCTCATTCCCTTCTCCTGCCTTTCCTCCTGCCATTTTCTTTCTCTCTTGCTCTCTCTCTCGGTCTCCCTCTGTCTGCCTCTCTCTCGCTCTCCCTCTACATCTAAATCTGTTGCACATTGTCTGTGCGCTGCGCGTCTGTTACCGAGGAGGATTTCTTTGCCCCTCATCCTACTCTCTTCTCTGTTATCACTGTTCATTATCGGATGTTTTTTTTGTCTCGCAGCTGAATGAAGTAGGCTGAGAATAGTGAATGAAGGTTCACGGCTCCTATTGACTTCAGGTCTTCTATTCACTGTGTGGGCCTGGTTCAGCCGGGCTTTTAAAATTTCCCCTGAGACTGGGAGGTCCAACCTTGAGCTAAATTACCACAAACACAAAACAATCTAGTTCAGCCAGTGTCAGATTAGAGATAATTGCTATTGGGGGGTTTTGTGCGTCTTAAGCGTATCTTAATCAAATCAAACTTTATTTGTCACATGCGCCGAATACAACAAGTGTAGACCTTACCGTGAAATGCTTACTTACAAGTCCTTAATCAACATTGCCATTCAAGAAATATTTCTATAGAACTGAAGTAAAAAATAATAAAAAGTAACACAATACAATAACGAACCTATATACTGGTGGTACTGGTACCGAGTCAGTGTACATGTTAGTTGAGGTCATTTGTAGGTAGGGGTGAAGTGACTGCATAGATAATTGACATTGAGTAGCAGCAGTGTACACAATAAATGGAGAGGGGGTGTCAATGTAAATAGTAAGTCTTATGACTTGGGGGTAGAAGCTGTTGAGTTTTTTTTTCCTAGACTTGGCGCTCCGGTACCGCTTGCCGTGCAGTAGCAGAGAACACAGTCTATAACTTGGGTGACTGGAGTCTCTGATTTTATGGGCTTTCCTCTGACACGTCTATTCTATAGGTCCTGGATGGCAGGAAGTTTGGCCCCAGTGATGTACTGGGTTGTTCGCACTACCCTCTGTAGCGCCTTTAGGTCAGATGCCGAACAGTTGCCATACCAGGCAGTGATGCAACCGATCAGGATGCTCTCGATGGTGCAGCTGTAGAACCTTTTGAGAATCTGGGGACCCATGCCAAATCTTTTCAGTCTCCTGAGGGAAAAGGCTTTGTCGTGCCCTCTTCACGACTGTCTTGGTCTGTTTGGACCATGATAGTTCGTTGGTGATGTGGACACCAAGGAACTTAACTCTCATCCCGCTCCACTACAGCCCCGTCAATGTTAATGGGGGCCTGTTCGGCCTGTATTATCCTTTACTCTATGATCAGCTCCTTTTTATCTTGCTCACATTGAGGGAGATGTTGTTGTCCTGGCACCACACTGCCAGGTCTCTGACCTCCTTCCTATAGGCTGTCTCATCGTTGTCGGTGATCAAGCCTACCACTGTTGTGTCGTCAGCAAACTTCAGTCATGTTTGGCCACTTAGCCGTGGGTGAACAAGGAGTACAGGACGGGACTAAGTACACACCCCTGAGGGGCCCCAGTGTTGAAGATCAGTGTCGCAGACATGTTGTTGCCTACCCTTACCACCTGGGGGCGGCCGGTCAAGAAGTCCATGATCCAGTTGCAGAGGGAGGTGTTTAGTCCCAGGGTCCTTAGCTTAGTGATGAGCTTTGTGGTCACTGTGGTGTTGAACGCTGAGCTGTAGTCAATGAACAACTTTCTCATATAGGTGTTATTTTTGTCTAGGTGGGAAAGGGCAGTGTGAAGTTAGATTGAGATTGCGTCATCTGTTGGGGCGGTATGCGAATTGGAGTGGGTCTAGGGTGTCCGGAGGAGGCTCTTGATGTGAGCCATGACCAGGCTTTCAAGGCACTTCATGGCTACTGATGTGAGTGCCACGGGGCGGTAATCATTTAGGCAAGTTACCTTCACCTCCTTGGGCACAGGGACTAAGGTGGTCTGCTTGAAACATGTTGGTATTACAGACTCGGTCAAGGAGAGGTTGAATGCATGCTTTTGTCCATGCATGCTTTGAGTACATGTCCTGGTAATCCGTCTGACCCCGCAGCTTTGTGAATGTTGACCTGTCTAAAGGTCTTGCTCTAATCTGCTACCGAGAGCGTTATCACACAGTCGTCCAAAATAGCTGGTGTTCTCGTGCATGCTTCAGTGTTGCTTGCCTCGAAGCGAGCCTAAAAGGCATTTAGCTTGTCTGGTAGGCTCGCATCACTGGGCAGCTCGTGTCTGGGTTTCCCTTTGTAGTCTGTAATAGTTTTCAAAGATGCTGCTGAGGATGTCTTTCGGAGTTTTAACTATTTTATTATTTGTTATTGTTGCATTGTCGAAGTGACCTGCAAGTTAGCAATTTAGTTGGACAGTGTATACTAGAGGTCAACAGATTTTAATTGGAATGGCCAATTTCAAGTTTTCATAACAATCGGTATCGGCATTTTTGGATGCCCATTTTATTTTGCAATCCATGACGAGACTGCGTGGCAGGCTGACCCTGTTACGCGAGTGCACGCAGCAAGGAGCCATGTTAAGTTGCTTGCTAGCATTAAACTTATCTTATAGAAACAATCCATCTTAACATCACTAGTTAACTACACATGGTTGATGATATTACTAGTTTAACTAGCTTATCCTGTGTTGCATATAATCAATGCCTGAAGTTGTCACTTCTCTTGCGTTCAGTGTAAGCAGAGTCAGGGTATAAGCGGCAGTTTGGTTTGCATGGCTCGTTGCGAACTGTGTGAAGACCATATGTTCCTAACAAAGACCGTAATTAATTTGCCAGAATTTTACATAATTATGACATAACATTGAAGGTTGTGCAATATTTAAACTTGGGGTTTCCACCCATTCGATAAAATACGGAACGGTTCCGTATTTCACTGAAAGAATAAATGTTTTGTTTTCGAAATTATCGTTTCCGGAGTTGATCATATTAATGACCAATGGCTCGTATTTCTGTGTTATTATATGATTTGATAGAGCAGTCTGACTGAGCGGTGGTAGGCAGCAGCAGGCTCATAAGCATTCATTCAAACCGCACATTCCTCCGTTTGCCAGCAGCATTTCGCAATGCCTGAAGCACAGCATTGTTTGTGTCTTCAAGCCTATCAACTCCCGAGATTAGGCTGGCAATACTAAATTGCCTATAAGAACATCCAATAGTCAAAGGTATATGAAATACAAATGGTATATAGAGAAATAGTCCTATAATAACTACAACCTAAAACTTAACTGGGAATATTGAATTCTCATGTTAAGAGTAACCACCGGCTTTCATATTTACATTTACATTTAAGTCATTTAGCAGACGCTCTTATCCAGAGCGACTTACAAATTGGTGCATTCACCTTATGACATCCAGTGGAGCAGCCACTTTACAATAGTGCATCTAAATCTTTTAAGGGGGGGGGGGGGGTGAGAAGGATTACTTTATCCTTTTCATATGTTGTCATGTTCTGAGCAAGGAACTTAAACGTTAGCTTTTTGACATGGCACATATTGCACTTTTACTTTCTTCTCCAACACTTTGTTTTTGCATTATTTAAACCAAATTGAACATGTTTCATTATTTGTTTGAGACTTAATTGATTTTATTGATGTATTATTTTAAAATAAGTGTTCATTCAGTATTGTTGTTATTGTCGTTATTACAAATATATATCTAATATATATATATATCGGCCGGTTTTAATTGGTATCTGCTTTTTTTTGGTTCTCCAATAATCGGTATTGGCGTTGAGAAATCCTAATCGGCCGATCTCTAGTGTATACCATGTGTACATACGACTAATCAAATTCAACTTGACAAATCACACTAATGGCAAAACATCTCGGCAGAAATGTAGCTACCGATGGTAGGATACCGGTCACTTTGGTTTTGGAGCCACAAGTCAATCTTTTCGATTCGTTTGGACGGGAACTTATTGATTTGGAGTATTGCGTTGTCTACACAGACTACGTGACATGAGCTGTCGGAAGAAATTGATTTAGCCTTTTTGAGTGCAGCAAGATGTCTGTTCCACAAGACTATGTACAGTATCTGAAACCAAAGTAGATGTAGAATGAATTTGGGTCAAAACAAATATTGCCACTAAACATGTACAGCTCCAGTTTTTTTTTTTTTACTACAAATGCAGAAAAGACCACTCCAGTCAGGCTATATCACCACCTGCACACCCCTGTTGCATTGAAAAGAAACAAAATAAAAAATAAATTGACTATGTTACTCAAGATTCATTTTACTCAATGCTTTTGGGTTGCCCTCACTTCTCTACCTCCATCCCGCTCTTTTCCCCTTTCCCTCCCTCCAGCTCAGTCCGTTTGTGTACAGCGAGTTTTCTCGAGAGCGGAACCTGCATGTGTCGCTGTTGGACCGGCTGTACGAGCACTACCCAGCCGAGTTCCCCTGCCGCATCCTGCTCTGTGAAAACTACCGCTCCCACGAAGCGATCATCAGGTAGGTGTGAACTTTTATCACACCACCAGGAGGGGGTGGGAGGAGGAGAGGGTGAAGGATGGGGAGATGGAGAGAGAGAAGGGGGAGGGGAGGGCGGTACAGTGAACGCATCATGAAAAAACACTCTGCAATAGTGATGGTGGGAAATTGATAGTTAGAATAGTTTGGATGAAATAACATTTGACCCCGACTCAGCAACATGGTTTAAAAATGGGAGATTTTATGCAGGCAGGATACTTGACAGAGTTGATAGTCCCTCTTGGCTGTTGACAGAAATAGAAGCCCAATGTGCACTCTTGAGTCCCATGACCACAATGTTAATTCTGGGGAGGCTGACATTTTTAGGTGGTGGTTTATGAAAGAAGCTTACGCGATGGGTTTGAAGTGGTTTCTCCACTTTATTAAAGTGGTTTTGTTATTTTCTATAGTTGAGATGTTCAAATGCTTTTCACTCACACACATTTATATTGGGAATGCACATTCTTTACAAGAATCTCGAAAGTCACTAGGAACGGCGAGGACCGTGTGGAATGGAAAACTAACCAAACAGACGGCACCTTTTGTCGGAGAATAGCCACCCACAATGCACCCAACCGTATCCATATACAATGCACGCCCGTTCAACCATGCCTTTCTCAACTGACACCTGTCGCAACTGTGACATTTGGGTTGACCCACTGATGTTAAGTCTCCCACCCTCCCTACCGACCTTCAGCTACACGTCAGAACTGTTCTACGACGGGAAGCTGATGGCCAGCGGGAAGCAGCCGTCTCACAAGGACTTCTACCCGCTGACCTTCTTCACGGCGCGCGGCGAGGACGTCCAGGAGAAGAACAGCACGGCCTACTACAACAACGCAGAGGTATAAACCTTTTGTTCCCTGTACGCCACTGACTTAGGACTGCAGCGATAGAATGAATTGGTTCATTGAATGTTGATGCTATTAGTGCGTTCATGGTGAATTGAAATGGTTTATCATTCAATGGAATTGAGTTGAAATGCACACGCAGACAAAACTCACCCCATACAGTCAATACTGTGATGTATTACTTATGCCTCATACTATTTACTGCACTTCACAACCAGACAGGTATTTGGAAAATACCTAAATGCAAATTCCTCATGAAGCCCAGCATTCAAAACCAGGCACTCCAGCCACTGAGTTTGAAATTCAGAGGTGCCTCTGCTAAATCTGAGGGGAAACTTGCTAAGTTGACCCCTGAACCCAGCTGACAGAAGCTGCCCAATTAAATTGGACCTAGTCCTATCACAGCGCTGTGCCAACCTGTCATAGACGCCACAGGAATTACCCTGCCTCCCTTTGATGATACTGCACCTGTGTCAAACGGCTCGGGACATTAGCATAATGTCATAGGTTTAGGTTGCCTTGATTATGTGTGTGTCCTGTTTGTCTGCCGATGTGACGTCTGGATTCTCCTAGTTTTTTCTTCTTCGCTCGGCTGAAAAGGCCCCTTGGGCAGCTGTCATTTCCACCGTCTCTTTAGTTCTGCTTTCTCTTTGATGGTTTTAGGCCCTGGTTAAGTACTTTGATGACTCGTAAATAATGGCAAAAACTTGATTAAAATTGACTGTCTCCTGTGTTGCCCTTGTAAAGATTCAATTGACACCAATAGAAGATGAAAAGGTTTTTTCGGGAGGCAACAGAGCTAGGCAGGGCGCCCGGCCTTCCAGGACAATTGTTTCTATCCAGCTCAAAGGATCATGAAAAAGCACACCACCTTGTAGTCAGTGTGGACTGGGGAGTAGGGTGAAGTTGCCCCTAGACGCTGATCTTGGGTCCTCTTAGCATTTCCCCCATTTATGTTTAAGGCTAGTATTGGGGGAGGGGAAGCTGATCCTAGATCTGTACCTAGGGGAAACTTCACCCCGGAGAGATGTCGGTTTTTGGACATGATCTATGAGAAACACTGGCACTTGAAACCCTTCTCTCCCTCCTGTGTTACCCGAGGTGTTTGAGATCGTGGAGCGGGTGGAGGAGATGCGTAAGAAGTGGCCGGTGGCGTGGGGCAAGCTGGACGAGGGCAGCATCGGCGTGGTGTCGCCCTACGCCGACCAGGTATTCCGCATCCGCGCCGAGCTCCGAAAGAAGAGGATGCACGAGGTCAGCGTGGAACGGGTGCTCAACGTCCAAGGTGAGAAGAATACTTTGTTGATCCATTTCCTTCCAATTAGATCTGTGTTTATTTCATTTAACTTATGACACTACATTCCACTGTCACCCATGGCACAGACGGCCATTTGGCACATATTTGCTGTCAAATAGAATAAGAATGTCAATACTGCAATCACAATGGAATTGTAAAGATCAAATCCCATATTACTCATACACAGAACTTTCACTGTGGAACTTTCCCATTCTAAGAGAGCCAGCGATTTTAAAGTGTGACCCTTCCCGTTTCTACCCGACATCTGAGACTCTGTCTCTCAGTGACTGTGTGTGAGATGTGGGGCCGGGGCAGTTGGCAGCAGCACTTCACATCCTCTCTCCTAACGTAGTCTGTCTCTCATCTCCCAGCTCCTCTCCTCTCCGGGACGAGGCTAATGCTCCCACTGGCAACACACTCTCTCGCTCTCTCTTTCACACACACACACACACACTCCCAGCCATACGCTGCTGCTTCCAGCTCGTTAACTCTCTCATTAAGGAGAAGATGCAGCGATCAGGACGGGTCTCTCTGTTTCTCAATGTGGTGTTGGTGTACAGTACACACACACACACTACCTGGAGTTTGAGAGGGTGTGAATAGTGTTTTTTTGTATTGCAAACGCTTAAGCTTTATCATGAATTTCTGCCGTAATTGGATCGTATTTTGGGTCATGACATGAATGATATCAGCGCCTAGTCGAGGTACTTGGATCATATAATGGTTATAATGTAATTGAATTAGTCATTATGTTTCTGTTAGATGAATATCCACGAAAGCAAGCAAGCTGAATATGACCAGTAGCGCTTAGTGACCTAATGAAAAAGCGTTGTGTGAATGCAATTCATTACTGTTAACGTTTGCCATACCACACACTAGCTCCTCATTGCTCAATGGCTGAAAACTAAGGTCTAAACTGGCCTTGTATGTTCCCCCCTTCCCCTCCCTCTCTCCAGGTAAGCAGTTCCGGGTGCTCTTCCTGAGCACTGTGCGCACGCGGCACACCTGCAAGCACAAACAGACGGCCATCAAGCGGAAGGAGCAGCTGGTGGAGGACTCGACAGAGGACCTGGACTATGGCTTCCTGTCCAACTACAAGCTGCTCAACACGGCTATCACTCGCGCCCAGTCCCTGGTGGCCGTGGTGGGAGACCCCATAGCGCTCTGTTCGGTGGGCCGCTGCAGGTATGAAAAACGGATCAGGAAGTGTTGTTGTCATGGGTTAGGGCCCTGTTTTGAATACTTAAATGAATCCTTCCTTGAAGAAATCCCTGATCTGACATGATTGGCGACAGCTATATGGTAGAACTGTTGCTTACACTTATCAATTTGGGTTAGATCAGTGAATTACTCCAAGGGATGAAGGAAGGATGGGTGTGTTTTTATAGCATTCAAACGGGGCCTGGAGTTTTCCCTGGTCACGTCCTAGTCATCGAAGTACTGCTCTTGACTGGG
Source organism: Oncorhynchus nerka (assembly GCF_034236695.1). Lineage (NCBI taxonomy): Eukaryota > Metazoa > Chordata > Actinopteri > Salmoniformes > Salmonidae > Oncorhynchus > Oncorhynchus nerka. The sequence goes on along the minus strand of NC_088410.1, from coordinate 38,064,137 downwards.
TTTGAAATCTCACTGTTTTCATGTTCCAATACATGTTCTGAAGTCTCACAGTAAATATGTTACGTGTGTGTGTGTGGAAGGGGCACAGTCAGTGTGCCAGCTGTGCAGGAAGAAGTAGCAGAGTTGGGTTATGTCTCCCTGCCAGGCAGGCTCGCTCTACCTCTGCCCCACACTCATTCACACACCCTCCCCAAGCCCTCACCAATGCACGCCCGCTGACTGTCCGCTTAGGATGACATCATAACGCCAGAGCCGTTGACATCAGCAATGTGCTGTGTTTCTGGGGTGTGTTTGTTTTGATAATGCTGTCATATTGTAGAAGGGGTGCGTCAAGGGGGCATTACTTTCAGAAATCATATTTTAGGAGTTTAGTTTTTCTCCAATGGAACTGAAATATGAGGGGGTTATTGAATTTGGTGCAGCTATTTGTGACCTAAGGAGTTCTCATCTCTGCCCTGACTAGAATTAAGCTCAAATCGACACTTTGTCTAGTTCTGTGTTGATTACGTCCAAATATTTTCCCCATATTCAAAACATCTTGCGATTCTGCTAGCCCATTCCCCATTACACACACACACACACCCCCGACCCCAGCTGCAGCCCCTCTCTCCCGTCGCCATGGCAACTGTTGAGCATCAGCCAATCGCGGCATCCGGCTGCGGCAGTTTAGAAAATGTCTCCCCCAGTTAAATCAATGGCGCTAACGAGGAAGAAGCTCTTTTTAGATGGACTGTCTTAATGCCTGGAGAGGGGGGGAGACTGTCAGACTGTCACCTTTAAAAAGAACAGACCAGTGGGCTGGTCATGGCCCCATAGAGTAGGCTGCACAGTACATGCGCGTGTGACGTGCATACACACTCGCTCATACACGTTTACACTCAAGCACGCATATGACACACACATGGAGGGTGGGTAAGAGGAGCATGAAAGCGAGAGGGAGAGATGATTGGGGTGTTGACTCATTTTCGATATGTCACAGACCCCCCCTCCCTCCCCATGTTGGTAAGAACACGGCACTGGACACACACTCACACCACTCTGCTGTGCCTGTCAGATAAACCAGCGGGTAGCCACAAAGGTTAAGCGGTCTGACTACAGAGAGCGGCCATAGCAGTTCTATATACACATACCCCTCCACAGTGAAATGTCACCAGGCATGTTATGATCTCTCTATCTTTTTAGACGCTTCTATTGCTCATGTGATCCACACTGAGCGTCACTTGACGTGTGGAATACAGTCGCGCTCTTGATAAAATGCACATTGAATAAACAAGCAAGTTGGCAGTGAACTTACCAATTCAGATTTGTTTTACGGTTTGTGTGCAATTGATAGAATTTGGGCTTGAAACTCAGAATGAAACTTAGTCAGAACAGTAGTCTCTGTCCATGCTGCCCGTTTGGGCTTGATGTGGGTCATGGAAGCGATGCCTTTAAACGTGAGTAATCGGAGGAGATGGGATAGCGGTGGTCTCGTCTGGGCGCGGGGGGGGGGGCTGATTTAACGCCTGATTAGCGACAACCACTGTACCACACCAGCCATACTTGTGAGGTGCCCTCAATTTGATACCAGCACAAAAGCCTTGCATTTGCTTTCAGAGTAAAGCTAGAGATTCATAGAAATTAAAATTAAATTCCAGAAGGATTTTTCAATTGACTCCATAAATGGAACTGACCCTGTTGGGGAGTAGAGTGAATCTCGCAAGCTTTTTTCATAGAGACGTCTACTCTAGATGCGGTCATTTTCAAGTCGCAAACTCTGACCCCTTCTTTGAATATTTCTCGTTGGGTTTGCCACGAGTATGCGTTGTCATTTGAAAGCACCTGTAGCTGTCGCATACTGGTGATGTAAGGGACAGTTGTGAATAGGAACCCCGTCTCATTTTGATGACGTAATTTCACAAAGGGGACAGTTGTGAATAGGTGACAGTTGTGAATAGGGTCTCTGTTCCTTAATGGGCTGACAGCTTATTTTCCCCTCGGTCGCAGGTTCTGCAGTTAATATGCAAATCTGTGAGTAATTTCCGGAAATGTTTGTTCACCCGGACATTATGCAAGCTGTGTTGTTTCCGTACACACTCGTATACACACACACACACACACACAAACATGCAAATCATAGACACACACACACGGTCTACTCGTCAGAACTGAGATGTTATGAACATGCCAACCCCACTAAAGACATTTCTTTTCAACTTAATTTGCTTTGGTGTTGCTGCCTACAATAGGCCTTTTTTTAAATGGACCATGGTTTATTCATTTATGCTACACTACATGATTTGGAGTCATATCTACCGTCGTGGGTGGTTTAATAATTGAATTCTGAAAGTAGGAGCCTTTCACATGAAGATTCTGTGCAAGATTTGACTTTTTGTTTCATTTCAACTTTATTTTGACATCGTCTTTTCCAGATGAGCCCTGTATAGCATCCCAATACACATTCAGCTACACATTCATGCATACCCTTAAAATACATGTTATTATATACACGAAAAGCAAAACAGAATCATAAAAAACAGACATTATTCAGTAAAGATGTCCCTTAATAACAGTCTGAAATGCCCTAGAGGCACCAATTCCTCAAATTTTAAGGCGTGTTGTAGATCGTTCCACATGTAAGGTGCAAGGAAATTTCAGGTTGATTTACCTAAAAGAGTCTCCAGAGTTAACCAACCCTGTGAACGGGTTTGATAACTTGTCATTTTACATCTTAACAGTGATGTTCGGTAAGTCAGAAGTTTGTAGAGCAGGGCTTTGTAAACAAAAAGAGCGTAATGATGTGAGTTACGCGACTTCAAACTGAAGGGGGGGGGGTGTGTGCGTGCACTATGCATTTCTTGAAATAGTAATGACTTAAGTTGGCGTGTGAACAAGTGTGCAACCGCTCGTTCGAGAGTCAAGATAAAGTGCATGTATGTCCATGCCACTCTAATCACTCCCTCTCCTCCCTTCTCACAGAAAGTTCTGGGAGAAGTTCATCTCCATCTGCCACGAGAACGCCAGCCTGCACGGCATCACCTTTGAGCAGATCAAGGCCCAGCTGGAGGCCCTTGAGCTCAAGAAGACCTACGTGCTCAACCCGCTGGCGCCCGAGTTCATCCCCGCGCCCTGCGGCCCCAGCCTGCCCAGCACCCCCATCATCACCAACACCATCACCAACACCCACACCCCCAGGGACACACGGCCATCAAGCAGCCCCAGCAGCAGCAACCACAGCAGTCTCCCCCGAAGGTAAGTGTGTTAAGCCTGGGGAGGGGTGGCAGAGCAGCTGGGCACTTGGGTCTTGGGGCTATGGGTCTTGGGTGTGGATATGTACTAGGATACTGAAGGCTGGAGGTACTGTGAATTGAGGTCTTTGTTGCACTAGGTTTTTGTGTCAAGAACTGCAACGCTGCTGGGTTTTTCACACTCAACAGTTTCCCGTGTGTATCAAGAATGGTCTACCACCCAAAGGACATCCAGCCAACTTGACACGACTGTGGGAAGCATTAGAGTCAACGTGGGCCAGCATCCCTGTGGAACGCTTCCGACACCTTATAGAGTCCATGCCCCAACGAATTGAGGCTCTTCTGTGGGCGAAAGGGGGTACAACTCAATATTGGGAAGGTCTTCCTAATGTGTTGTACACTAAGTGTATATTAAGTGAACCGTGATGAGAGGGCTGTCACAATTACCTTATAACCGTGTAACCGACAGTTATGGATGAAGACCGTCATGGAAATAAACTAGCCATACATTTTTTATTTATTATAATTTTGTGTCAAACAAACATCTGATTGAATACAGGACTGATGGGCATTTGTGCATTTGAGTCTGTTTCTGCTGTAACATGGCCTCTACAACATGATAAAACGTTGTTGCTCGTTGCTGATACAATCAAGTTGTTGTAGCAAACAAGTCCTGGTTTGCCTAGGCAACGCCCCCTTCCTGCAGCAGCACATGCAGTCAAGCGCGGAGGAGAAAATGTCAGTCTTAACAAAAAATAGGATTAGGACTGGCCACTTCAGAGCCTAGTTCCTCTTTAGGTTTCTTCCTACAGTAGGTTCCTGTCTTCCTAGGGAGTTTTTCCCTAGCCACCGTGCCTCTACATCTGCATTGCTTGCTCTCTGGGGGTTTAGGCTCTGTTTCTGTGTAAGCGGTTTGTGACAACTGCTGTTGTAAAAAGGCTCTCATTTGATTTAGATATAGTGTTTTGGTGGAGGGGAATGCAATCATTTGGCTGATCAATTACCTTCTAAAATTCCATGCCTTTGTCACAGCCCTAATGAGAGGGATGCATGGCTCTGGCTATCCAGCGTCTTTGTCTTGGTGTTAGTAGTACAAGAGTACACTCACATAGTCAGTGGTTTTAGGGCTCAAGGAATGAATCTTATTTTCAATTAAATTAACTTCAGTTCAATACAATGTAATTGGTTCCCTCGTGGGCCTTTTGGTAGAAAAAAATGTTTTTTTTTTGTGGTTGCAGCAACAGTAGTTTCCTGTCTAAGTCCTCTAGGTAGTTTTTATTATTATCGCAAAACCTGGCGTTTTACTTTTCGAAAGTGTTTATTTTTATTTTTTTTGGTGTCTCGCCCTGTGAAAATGTTAACTGTTTTTCTGCTGTCCTCGCTACTGGCATAAAGGTGAACTAAATCACCACAGCTGCCAAGCCCCTCTATCGCCCACTGCGTCTAATGAGGTGGATATCCACATCTCACACACGTGCGTGCAGACAGTCGCACACACGCTAACACACATAATAGCACACACTGGCACGCATACTGGCTCACACACACACACACACAGTGGGTTGGTTACAGGCTCTTACTCTTTTTAAAATACTACTCCAAACAGAAAGGTCAGTAGTAAGCCTCGCTGTCTCCTGCCATGTAGGGCTGGGCGGTAAACAGTATCGGTATTCATTCATGGACCGGTTTGGATTTTTACTTTACCTTCTATAACGTTGTTTTAATGTCACAAATTAAATGTTAAATTATTCAGTAATGCCTCAAAAAAATCATATAATCATCTGTTTTTTTTTGCCAGTGACGGCTAACAGTTGAGAACTACTAGTTAACTTGCAAGCACAACAGTCAACAACTGAGTACAGACCCCCAGAAATTGTCTGACTGCCACTAGTGAAAGAGAAAAAGAGAAAAAATAACCTAGTGGTTAGAGAGTTGGACCAGTAACCGGTTGCAAGTTCGAATCCCCGAGCTGACACGGTAAAAATCTGTCCTTCTGCCCCTGAACAAGGCAGTTAACCCACTGTTCCTAGGCTGTCATTGTAAATAAGAAGTTGTTCTTAACTGACTTGCCTAGTTAAAGGTTAAATAAAAACATTTAAACCACTTAATTTGTTGCCGTGCACTATGAACTTTTTTTATTATTCACAAACGAATGGTATTTTGGCCATATCGTATGACATACACATACATTCTTGTATACACAGTACACATACTCAAATACCAACTTGCACCTAGGCGCGCGCACATACTCACATGTGACAAACACACACATCCTTACAGGGATTTTCACCTCTCGTCTGCTACAGTTGACACTCAAAGTATATTTTCCATTCTGCCCTCACCAAAAAAAGACTTGCTGTAATCTATCTTATGTATGTTAAAAGGCTGCTGATAAAAGCATCTTCTAAAGACACTGCTGCAGAGAAATGTGGCCAGACCTCTTCGGCAAAGTTTGTTTGCCATGTTGTGTGAGCTGACTGATAACCGTGTGTGTGTGAGAGCGCGTGAGCCCGTCTTGATCAGGTATTCATCCTCCAGGTGCATCTGACATTGCTGTCACTTTGCGTAGACTCGTTCCGAGCTCCCAATATCACTGGTCCAATATGGCTGCTAAGTAGGAAATGCTGCTGCCATCACCCTGGTCTGAAGGTGTCCTCCTCCAGCTCTGTCTCAATCTCCCCCTCTAGCTGTGTGGCACTGGTCATCTGGCCTGGCATGGACTTAGAAGGATCTATGCCAGGCAGATGCAATGGAGCTATCATTAGCCACTGTATTGCACCTGTGACAGAGGTTGGCTTGGCAGGAGTGACATTGAGAGTAGAGGTCGACCGATTTTCAAGTTTTCATAACAATTGGAAATCTGCCTTTTTGGACGCCGATAATGACCGATTACATTGCAATCCACGAGGAGACTGCGTGGCAGGCTGACCACCTGCTGCGTGAGTGCAGCATCAAAAGGATCTTGTGGCTGCAAGAAGCCAAGGTAAGTTGCTAGCTAGCATTAAACTTGTCTTTTAGAAAACAATCAATCTTCACTTAATCACTAGCTAACCTAGTAATATCATCAACCATGTTAACTAGCTTGTCCTGCGTTGACTTTATTTAACTAGGCAATGTTATATTTAATAGTGAAAGACTCACACTTTTAATAGTTTAACACAACTACAAGAATCATTCCCTGAGTGTCTAAACCCATAAAGGGAACCCAAACCAACCATCTAACCTATCATGAGGCGCATCCCTCCCAAGGGAAACCATGTCAAGTGTTATCAGTTAACACCACCACCTAGGGGGAATGCATGCCTCAGCTCGGCTACGCTAAGACACGCTAAAGTCGATGATTGTGTACATTCCTCCATGCATCAATAAGGCAACAGGTTTCAATCCACCAAAAGTCAATTGGATCGAGAACTTCCATGTTGTTGGTCACATAACAATCAATGTCAGACTTTGTTGTTGTTTGAAAATAGTTACGGCCCAACGTTGTGAGGGTGTTAAAATGGAACCTGGGGGCACAGAATTACCTCTCCCTTCTGTATGGAGAGAGAGGAGATAGATAATTAAGACTTATTGGTGCGTGCTTGTGTAAGTTGCGTTGGGTTAAAGTGTCTGCTAAATTGGGTATTGTGTTTGCTTGTGCACTCCAGTTAGTGTCAGTCCTCATTAGCAGAGAAACTGATGAAAAACGTGCATAGTGTATGCTAGCCTTTTAATACAGTAATAATGTAAGGAAGCGCTTCTGTGTGCGACCATCATAACAGCAAAAGAACACCCAGTTCCAGCTGAAGAGTTTATTAAATGACACGCCAGTGTAGGATGGACATTTTTCAATGAGCACAGAATTGGTCAAATTATTTTAAATAAGGAAGCGAGGAGTGGGAAAATAGGAAACCTACGGCGTTTTGATCTCTTAGGGCCAGTAGTATTTCTGCCCACATGACTTGACCGCATGAAAGCGAAGAAGTAGGCGAAGAACTGAGTTCTTGCAGGATGTTTGAAATGTGTTGACCCATTGCTTATTCTTTCTATCAGCGGTTCCCCTAATCCGGTCACGTTAGGTAAAACTCCTGGCCCTAGTCTACTATAGCTGCCTCCCTCATGAATCCGCACGGTGGCTTTATATTCAAGAGCTGCAGTGAATGCATTATCCTCTTAAGAGTGTTATTGCCTTTTTAGATTCAACAGGGTTGGCTATTTTAAAGTGTTTTGGAAGCGTTAGCCATGTAGCCATTGTGACATATGTGGGCCATCGCCTGCCCACCGCTTCATATAGGGAGCCTTGCACTCCTCCACTTCTCTCGCTCCAGCGCTTTCTAAGGGTGCTTCCCTCTCTCTCTCATTCTCTTCCAGGGGAAAGGTCAACATGCGAACCACACGGAGCACTTCCCACCTGAAGGATTTGGTGAGTGTCTATCTTTTCTCTTCCTTCAATCATTTGAGTGTTGACTTGTCTATTTGTATCCACTTCGGGATACTCTTTCTGGAGTCCACACGAATCCCAATACAAACCACTCGCACACAGTTAGTGTAAGGGTGAACAAGTCAAGAACACCATACTCTAGCTGTATGTAGTTTGAGCCTGAAGCACTGTCCAAGTCTTAAACTTCCATCTCTCCACAAACATACTCAATGTGTTTCCCTCTTCTCCAAAAACAACAACTTGTTATTCATAATACAGGAAGGACACCATATTTCTTTATTTTCCATTGATTGGATTCACTTCTCAATGGTTCACGTTCCACTGGGATGTGAATATTCACTATTAGAGAGCTGTAGCACAGAGCACAGTGTACCCTGCTGTGTAGGAGCTCTGTCACCATGAATCTAGTCACCCCGTATGGAGAAAGCACCAGGCGCGCAGGGGAGAGATGGACAGGAGGAGGAAGGAGGCAACGAGAACAGGGAAGCGTACCAGTGTACATGTTATTACTATCATCATCGCAGTAATCACTGCCAGCATAATCAACATAATCATGCAACAGAACTGAGCGCTCCGTCACCATCCTGTCCCCCATCACCCACCCCGACATTAGCTGCAGAACTTTAGGCCCACATCTACTGTGGCAGTTTCTATAAGGTTAACTGTTCTTTATCCCTGTCTGGGGGTCAAGGAATTATCATTCTAGCTAGATCGTCACAGGAGCTGTCTACACTTGAAGACCAACATGGTGCAATTGTTGTTGTGAAAAAGAATACAATACAGTATTAAGTTAAGACCTCTTAAGTACCAGTTGTTTGAAAATACAATAACTTATTATCTCATGGGGAAATTAGCTTGGTCTGCATAGGCACAAATAACACAGACCAAAACAGTGATTTGGTCTAGATAATAAAATCCTTAGCAACAAGACTAGCCACTGCTGAAATGAATATCACATAGGAGTAGCAAATCATTAGCAGATATGAACTATGATGTTTTATTCTACTATTCTCTTCTACTTCTAAGAGTTGCACATTGTTAGCAGATATAAACTATGATGTTTTATTCTACTGTTCTCTTCTACTTCTAAGAGTTGCACATTGTTAGCAGATATAAACTATGATGTTTTATTCTACTGTTCTCTTCTACTTCTAAGAGTTGCACATTGTTAGCAGATATAAACTATGATGTTTTATTCTACTGTTCTCTTCTACTTCTAAGAGTTGCACATTGTTAGCAGATATAAACTATGATGTTTATTCTACTGTTCTCTTCTACTTCTAAGAGTTGCACATTGTTAGCAGATATGAACTATGATGTTTATTCTACTATTCTCTTCTACTTCTAAGAGTTGCACATTGTTAGCAGATATGAACTTTTCTTTTCCTCTTCTTCTTCTTCCTCCCCCAACTCTCTCCAGTTCAACCCAACCCCGCGGTGTTGATGGGCAACACCATCCGGGCGTTCACGCCGCCCTTAGGGGGCACACCTGGCGGCATGGGCAAGTCCCCCAGTCCCGTGCAGAGGATAGACCCCCACACGGGTGCCAGCATCCTCTACGTGCCCGCCGTCTACGGAGGCAACATGGTCATGTCCATGCCACTGCCCGTAAGTATACTGCTACTGGGAATTGTAGTTGTTTATTGTTGAGGGAAGACTCAAAATGTGTGGGTTTTGGTTTGAATTCATGCATTTTTGTAAGTGTATTACTTTGAGTTGGAAGGGGTTAACTGTGTGCGCAAGAGCATACAGCATACAGCGTACCGTACACTCTTATGCATGCTAGCACACACACACTGACTTACACAAGTCTTTCAGTTGGTGTTCGTTCTTGGTCTAAATGCACTGTTTATTTGAGTTTCAAAGAAAACTAGATTTCTTTGGGTTGTAACGTGATGAATCAGTCGAGGAAAAAATACGGACCCCTTATGCAATACTGCATTTAATTCAGACTTGTCAGTTGGGCTGTGGTGTTACGCCGAGTTGTTAACGAAAACTCAGCAGCGCGTAACGATTGCTAATAGAGTGTCAAAATCCCCATAAGCTTGATTGCAAAATGTTATTTTTGTGTTTGGGCCCTCGGTCTCCGTCCGTCTCCTCCTTGTCTGAAAACAAGACAGAGAACAACACGTTAATTGAGAATAATGACTTCTGTTAGTCTGAACATTTTCAGCTCGGCCCGCGGGGTGATATTTCATGCTCGTTATTCCTCGTTCAGTAATGGAAAGAAAGTCAACTCTCCGTCTAACCCAACCTAGGCTGTTTATTTCCCCATTAAACCATAATGGCACAGGGCTGATAGAATGAGTTGTATTTTTTTTAATCAGGAGTATGATTTGCCACGGCAAATAGCTAAGTGTCGACACACGGAGGGAAGACTGTTTCAAATGTTGTTCTCATTAGATACATGGCATCCTTTTTTTCAGTTTCATCATTTTGGGAAGCAGAAGATTGTTTTACTGTTTTCAGGGCCCTTTTCTTTATATTTGAGGAGGATTTTATTGGCCTACTTTTTTTTGATAAATACATTTTATATAGGAGTTAGTTTATTATATGCACCATGCAAACAATTGGAGAGCCTTCATTCCTTCGCATACCAATGCCTCTTTTTTTGGGGGGGTGGATGAATGTGCTTTGTTCAAAATGGCCTTTATTTAAATGTTCATTGTATTTCTGCTCACTGTTGTCAATCAATTTGCATCCACTGCAATAAAGGGATATGTTTCACTCACCAGCCGGTCTGACAGGTGGCAGACACCGATCCAACATCAAACTGCTCTCCCTCACCGAAACAGATGAATATTTTAACACACTGTCTGTTTCCTCCGACCTGCATCAGCCACTGTGCTTTTCACATAGACCATCTGCACATGGGTGGGGGGTGGTGGTGGTATATAAACCAGTTTATAATAGCAATAAGGCACCTCCTGGGGGGTTGTGGTATATAAACCAGTTTATAATAGCAATAAGGCACCTCCTGGGGGGGTTGTGGTATATAAACCAGTTTATAATAGCAATAAGGCACCTCCTGGGGGGTTGCGGTATATAAACCAGTTTATAATAGCAATAAGGCACCTCCTGGGGGGTTGCGGTATATAAACCAGTTTATAATAGCAATAAGGCACCTCCTGGGGGGGTTGTGGTATATAAACCAGTTTATAATAGCAATAAGGCACCTCCTGGGGGGTTGTGGTATATAAACCAGTTTATAATAGCAATAAGGCACCTCCTGGGGGTTGTGGTATATAAACCAGTTTATAATAGCAATAAGGCACCTCCTGGGGGGTTGTGGTATATAAACCAGTTTATAATAGCAATAAGGCACCTCCTGGGGGGTTGCGGTATATAAACCAGTTTATAATAGCAATAAGGCACCTCCTGGGGGGGGTTGTGGTATATAAACCAGTTTATAATAGCAATAAGGCACCTCCTGGGGGGGTTGTGGTATTTAAAACCAGTTTATAATAGCAATAAATATCTTCAATATGCTTAAATATCTAGCATGGTAGTTCAGCTCGACGCATCAAGGCAAGCTGCGTTCACTCTTCAACACAGTATCTCCTGCATATGTATTTACTTGTCAGTTGTGAAAGTCTTAATGCATTTTACCAGGATGTCCATGGGGAAAGAGGGATCATTGCATAAATTGGCCTAGGTATCAAGATCACTCTTTAGGAATGATCTGTTCCCTAGACTTGCACTTATTTGGTTCTACTGATATTTTAATTGATTTAACAGGGAGAATGCACTGTAGTCAACATTTTAGAATGAATTTCGATAGAACACCACTGGAATTAGCTGACCTGCATCCTGTCAAGCCTGTCTGCTCTGACTAGGCATATTGCATGGATTGATTTATATTGACTCGTATTGATGGGATGTCCAGTCTGTCCCCATCCAGCTGCCGTGGCCCGGCTACCAGAACCGCTTTGCCATGGACCCACGCATCATGAGCCACCAGGCGGCCATGGCCTACAACCTGAACCTGCTGCAGGCCCAGAACCGGGGCTCGCCCATCCCCTACGGCGGAGTCACACACCCCTCCCCCTTGGGCATGGGCCAGCAGACCAGTCCCGACAAGGAGCTTCAGGCTGATTCCGTCAGAAACGGTGTGTAGCACATAAGTTGAAGTGCTTTAATGTGGAAATTGCTAGAAACTGTGTGAAGTTGGTGTTTTAGCACAGTAACTCAAACACAGCACAGTAGCTGAAAAGGTGCATGCATTTTTGAACCCCCCTCCCTCAGGTAAAATGGACGGGTGTGCAAAGTCCGAGCAGAGTCTGCTGCAGACACCAGAGAGGAAGACCTCGGAGATGAAGGACAAACCGGTATGTTGTTGACTCGCTCTGTAATCACGCTGTGGGCTTGGTGCTTTATCACAATGAGAAAAAGGACTTTTACTAGTCTCCATTAAAGTCTCTATTTAGCAATAATTCAAATAATACATGATTTCAAAAAGGAGTTTTTTTGCTCACACGTATTTACAGAAATAAGTATTGATATTAGAGTGGTTGGTTGTTTAGCAACAAAACCGACGGGTGTACAACTATGGGGCGAAACAGACTGGGTTGGCTTGATTGTTGACAACATGTAAACTATATTTAGTCTCCAATGTTTTTGAAAACATAAATACATTTGCACAATCAGCACTTGTTTTCTCTCAAATGCGTTGTTGCAATTGTTGTTTAGCGAGCTAGCGAATTTTAGCCATATTAGCATAAATGTGACATCAGTCAAAACACAAAACAACACATGGTATCAAGAACAAGATACAACTGGCTGAAACGAGCCACCTGCGATTTCCCCACCTGGCAGTTTCTTGTCATCGTTTCTGGCCATCCAGAATCACAACAATACACAGACTTCTGCCCGAATGAAGCATCGTTGTCTTGACGTTGTCAGCTAACCAACCCATTTATAGTTAATGAACAATTTAGAATTGATACATGTATAAATGAATATGTATATAAGTTAATATAGTGTAATTTATTCTGTAGAATTGCTATATGGCTAAATGAGCAATGTGATTGTAGCCCTGTTCACACTTTGTTTTCAACTGCTCCAGGGAGAGTGTGATCCGGGCGGTGGTCGGAGTCTGGACTCTCAGACGGACGGACTGGGCTTCCCCAATGCCATGCTCCACCGCAAGGACAACTCAAGCCAAAGACCCCTTAACTACCACCTGGCGCCCCCCAACCCGGCCTTTGCCCCCCATCCCGTGGGTCGGGCCTTCCCCCCACAGTACCCCGGCGTGTCCAGGCTCCCCTTTAGGGTGCCGACCCAGCACCCAGGTGGGGGCCCGGGCATGGGCCAGCCTAACCAGCATCACTCGGCCCAGCTATCCCCAGCCTACGCCAGCGGCAGCCACAACCCCTCCTTCTTTGGTGGGGCCATGGCCTCCCACAGGGGTGTGCCGGAGACTGAGGAGGAGGGGCCGGAGGAGATTGGGAATTCCATCAGGTCCCAGATGAGCCACCAGGTGGGGCACCACCCGGCCCTGTCGCAGCCCAGCCGAGTTAACAGCTTCGGAGAGGAGAACCAGGAAGGAGGCCTGGGAGATGGGATGGGTGAGTTCTACCATAGAGTTCAAATTCTACGAGTGCTACTTTTTTTCCCTTTTTTTTTTGTCCCCTCTAACCGGGAAGTTTATTCAAAGCAAGGGAACGATAATAACAACAAAATAGCAAACAAGAATCTGTAAATGTTGAATACTCTTGTTGTGATACAGGTAGGTATACAGGTGTAAATGTGTGTTGCGTTAGTCTGGAAGGGCCAGTTTGGTCCACAGATGGTCCCAGAAGGCAGGCTGTGTGACGGGGCCAGTCCAGGTAGGTCCTGGTCTTGACCATTCTGGCCAGACGGTGGTGGGCAGACATCTGCCTATGTGGGATGTCCTCCAGGATACCAGGATGAGGAAGTCCCTGTGCTCCACCAGCATACAGAGAGTGGCCAGTTACTGCTCAGGAAGTGGTGGCTGGCATAGAGGCTCGCTGTAATGTTGTCCACGATGTCTTTCCCTCGTTGTAAGTCCCTGCTGTGCAGACAGAGACATAGGAAGGGAAGCCCCAAGACTTGTCCTTCTGCTGTACGACACATAGGCATCATAGCGGTACCTGGGGTTGGGCCTCCGCAATCCTTCCTCCAGCCAGCCTCAGACAATGTCGAAGAGGGCCAGCTGATGGAGCAGGACCACCAGCATGAAGAGGAGCAGGGCCAAGGAGGTGCAGAGGACCAGGACAAATCCCAGGTCCAGGGTCCAGTTGGCCTCCAAGTTCTGGATATCGTTAGCAGTCTTGCATGTCAGCTCCACTTCTCCGGCCTGAAACAAGATGACCTGGACTTGTTTTTGTCTCAGGTCATTAGCCAAGCTGCAGTACAGGTGAGGATCTGCGAATAGCGTGTACCTCAGGCTGGTCAGGGGTTCTGGGAAGCTTCCCATCGTGGTGAACTCATCGATTCGCACAGCCAGCTGCCTGAGGGAGTGCAGGTTTCTGCTCAGGTCCTCCTCTAGACTTAGGGTTCCACAGTCGTTAAGGTTCAGGCTCTCCAGCCTGGTCAGGTTGTGGAACATGGCCCTGGCTGCAGGTAAAGGTCCAGTTCTTCCAGCTTCAGAAATCTCAACTGCACAAGCCTGTTCAGGTCAGTCATGTCTGTAAACTTGGCATAGAGCTTTGACTGGAAGTCAAACTCCTGCAGGGAGGGGAAGTACTTTGCGGCAAAGTGAGACCCACTCTGTCTTGGCCGCGAGGCTGACGACAGATTGGAAGAACAGCCTCCAGCAGTCTTGGAAGGACACGGTTGGGACACGGAGTCGAAGGGCCATGCCTGGTTTTGGGGTCGCTGCCAATGATAATGGATAGGTTGTGACACACTGAGAAAATTGTCATGTGCATCAACCCCTGAGGGAAGATTCACACTATTCTGTGACTCAATGGTTGGAGGGAGAAAGTTTCCTGAATCTATACTCTTTAGGGAAGTAAGGTGGATTAATGTATGAGCTTTAACTGGGTTATCTTCCAGTGTTATGGTCTCCAAGCTTCGCAGGCCCAAGAAAACGTGCTTGGTAATCTGTGAAATATTGTTACTACGTAGGTCTAGGAACCTCAATTGACCATGTCCATTAAATGTAAAGTCGACAATAGTGGTGATTTGATTGATTGCTAAATCCAGCCCCTCCAAATGTGTGAAACAACAGAACTGCTCTGCGATGTTATGTTATGTTGAGCCATTTCATAGACAGTGTCTTCAGCCAGGTGACGGGTCTCTTTTGAGTGTAGGTCACAAAGAACACCAAGCTCAGCTTTGTCAAAAAGGGAAACTCATCTTGGTGACATTCTTCAGATAATGTATCAAGCTCAAGTTTATGCTGGCATGAAATCCAAAGCCAACAAGAATTATCGTCTTTATACCCAAGCAAATTTTGACTGTGGATGTGGAGTAGTTCCTGAATTTACAGTGATCTAATTCAGGTTGTGTGATTGACAGTTTGAATATACCGTCTCGCCAAAGGGAAAATAACCTAATCCGTTGATACCAGACTGCAGAAGCTGTTTCTGTACCTCATCGATAGCGGGCAAAGACCGAGATGAGATGTTTTCAAAGCATTTGAATGCTCCTTTTTCTCAACGACGTGCATTAGTGAATGTAAGAAACACCTCTTGAAGACGATAGAAGTAAGGAAGCTCAAGAATGGCTCCCTTTTTGGTTTCGGGGCAGTTCAATGACTATCTCGTCTGATGTAAAGTCCAGGCTCGAAAGCCTATAATTATTAATAGACTTCCTCCAGGTTAGTCAGGTCAGTAAAGGTGTTAGATAGAAGTGATGAATTGTAACACTTATGGCAGTACAGAGAGAGTTTCTTCACCCTGGACAGCCCCTTGGAAGGTCTCAGGAAGAATTGTGGGCAGACACCCCTGTATTTAAAGGCTCTTGAGGTTGTCAAATCGAGACAGAGCGCCAGACAGCAGGACAGACCCTTCTCTTATCTCAAGACAGAGGGCACGGTAGTTTTACAGAATGATGGAGAGGTTGAGGACACATACATCCCAGCACGTGGCACTGAGGTTGCCGTATGGGCATTTAGGGTGAATGAACTCCCAATAGTCAAGTCTTCTCATAGAGAATGTGTCACTCAATCAACCTCAGGAACCAACCATCCATGCTGCAAATAGTCCAAACTGGAAGCCTCGTTTTTTTTTTGTGAAGTAGACACTGGTTTGATCAAATTAGTTGATTATCACACTATAGTTTGTCTAAGCACATAAATGTCTTGTCCAGAAATGTTTCTTGTCATTCAGTGACAAATAAAGGCCTGCGCATAAAGAAGGAAGCACCTTTTTCCAAACGGGACAAGATGTTGTGAGATGACTTGTCCAGTGGAATGATCACCTGGAGTTATTTCACTGCTGTGTTGTAGCTGTGTGCATTTCCTGTTGATCTATTTACTGTATGCATGTATAGCTTTTGCTGCAGTCTCTTCCTAGTCTGTATTTTTATGGCTTGGGACACAGATAAGGTTATAATTGGTCAACACTTCAATTAGTTTTTCTTCAGAATCCCTGAGAGGAGGAGGTGGTGGTGGTGGTGGTAGTGGGTGTGTGGTCTGTATCTTTTGACATGCAACAGTCTGAGGTCACCTTAGACTAAACTGATGGTTCTGGGCACTTCGGTGAGTGCCTCCTGTTGATGTGGGAGATCCAGTAATCAGTTTTGCCCCTCACTTTTTGTTTTAAAGTTGATGCCGGTATCACTTTCACATAATTACACAAAAGGTCAGGTAATTAGCTATAGGGAACAACGTTTTTGAACTTTGAATGGTTCAAATCATGGTTAATCCAGAGAAAATAGTGTTTGACTGGAATTCTTTATTCGAAATGGCTTTCTGAAAACAACTATTTTCCCTTCGAGTGGCTGGATTTCAATACCGACCTTAGGCAAACTTCCAAGTTCTTTTTCACCCAGAAAGGATAACATTACACTGTCAACCTTACTCTTTCACTGAAATATATAATCCGTTCTCTGAGGAAATGGGAAGTTTAATAAAAGGTGTTTTTTTTTGTTAATTAAACCTAACGCGTGACTCTACAGCATTCATCTGGGTTTAATTATACCGACATATATGAATTTAATAATTAAACACCTTTTATTGAAATTATTCTCTCTGAACAACTCCTGTAGTTCCAGTTTGCTCTTTGTTTCACACACCTTGGTTGGGCTGTGAGGTAGCGACCGTAGGCTATGGCTTGTTTTTAATTTGAGTCTTTGACTGGGTCCAGAAACAACCCCTTGTCACTACAACTTTGATATTTTCATATCTAAAGACACTTGGACAGGCCTATAGGTTTAAGCAATCTGGCGATGACTCCTAGTCTTCCGATGCTTCTACCTAGGCAAACAAATTATCTTTTGGTATTTGTTAGTCCACTGTTGATACACTCCCAAAATGTTTTGCATGTCAGCAATTACACTTTCAATATATAGAACTTTCAAAATACAGCAAGTGTCACAGAATGATGTTTTTTGCATCATATGATGTGACACTAAAATAATAGTTTTTTGATACAGTATCAAACCATAATCTAACAATCTCGCTCCCTCTTTCCCTACAACAGACTCCCTAACTCTGGAGGCCCTGAGCCAGCAGGCGCGGCTGGGCCAGTGGGGTGAGCCCGGGCCCTTCCTCCAGGGCGGTGTGGCCTTCCCTCTGCCCCAGCAGCTGGCCCATCTGGCCCAGCCCGGCCTAGCCCGCTTCCCCCCTCAGCTGCTGGCACGGGCCAACTGGAGAATGAGCGCCGGCATGGAGGACGAGGCTGGCGGACCGCCTTTCACTAGGTAACCTTCAGGGCCGACAACGGCTTTGTCTTGTTCTCTTTCTCTCTCCCTCGCGCTCTCCCTCGCGCTCTTTCTCGGGCTGTTTTTCCTCTCACTCTCCGCTCACACCCTCTCTTTCTACCGACTTGACTGCCTTTGGATATGAAGGGTATATATCCGTCTTCTGTCCTCCGTAGGTTCCCAGGCCTCCTAAGAGAGATGCCCCCCCAGGATCAGCCCGATCCCAGGGACCCGGTTGAGATGCAGCCCCCTCCCCAGTCCCGCCTGCTCCAGTACCGCCAGGTCCAGTCCCGCTCTCCGGGAGACCCCTCCTCCCCCTCGTCTGTAACCTCCAACCACACCGGCCCCTTCCCCCTGGCCCCTATCCCGGCCGAGACCCCACCAGCCACGAGCTGGAGCTCCTCAATAACCCGGGTCTCCATCAGCACCCGGGGAACCAGCTCTACAACCCCAACGCCTACCCCCACCAGCTGGGCAACTCCACTACCCCGCCCCCGCAGGTCAAGTACCTCCTCCAGGAGGCCCAGTGGCCTCACGGCGGAGCTGGCATGGCCCAGAACCACATGCTGGGCCAGGGCTTCCCCTATGGGCTGCCCGTCATGGCCCACCCCAGTAGACAGGAGCAGGTCCACCTCATGCAGCTCCACCACCAGCAGCAGCAGCACCAACAGCAGCAGCAGGGTCAAGGCCCAGGCCAGGAGCCCTACCACCCTCTCTCCCCCAGAACAACAGGTGCCACCGCCCTTCACAATGTAGAAGAGGTAAGGACCATGCTCCATCCATGTGTGTGTGTGAAGAATAGAGTTGCTGTGACTATTATACTAGTACGGCCCCGTCTGTCACCGTTACTAGTATGCCCTGTCTGTCACAGTTTTGTGCGACAGTATACTGTCTTTTCACCTCACTTCCAATGCTACGTTTTAGCACGGACGGGTGCATGTAAATGTATTTCTAGATTTTAATACATAAATGTTTGGAGAGAAATTCTCACCATGACATCACAGGAAATGGAAGCTGTGACTTTCTCACTCTCTGTAATGAGTTTTTCTGACCTAAAAATTACTGTGAGAAAAGGAGACATGTATCAGTTAAAGCGCAGCATATTGCTCAGAAGCTCTCCTAACGCTGGGAAAATAATTTCCTAACTTTGTCGGAGTAGAAAGTTAAAGCCAGGTGACTGAGGACAGGAGATGCTAGGGCATTAAGGATTTCTGTGGATGAAGGTGTAGTCCAGGGTTTGGGCAAGCCTTGTCCTGGAGAGCTACTGTGTGTGTGTGTGCATGGTTGTTCATTAGGCACCAAATGGACAAACGAGCAGGGACTACATGGGACTTGTCCAACACTCATTTTCATTTCCCAGTGCAAAATGTTTGAAAACATTTCCCGTTGCGGGTCCCTAATGAACACGACCAAGGCATTTGGTCCTACCCAGCTGGGTCAGACCACAGAGTGATTAAGCAGCCCTCTCCATCCTATGTATGTGTTATTGTCTAGCCTGTTCGATTAACGTGGCACCCTAGTCGACCTCGTGGCATTTTCCTTTATTAGATTTTAACAGGCAATTAACGTTATTGGAAGACATTGCTCTTTTCGGGTGCCAATATCCGATCTGAAAAGGATATTCGCCCACAGTGTATCCAGTTGAAGTGTTAGGACTCCAGTGTTTTCGCTGCGTTCATTTAGCTGTGGCGCTGCGCCACGGTAAATCATAGTATTTTTACCAAACATATTTTCGATAATTTGTCCAGGTGCAACATCGTTCTAAAGGTTATTTAGCTCTTTGCGCCGGTGTGGCAGTCAATCCTGCCTGAGCAGGAAACGCAGGGTGGCTAGTCAGACCTGGAGAGACGGCACACCACCTCACCTAGTCAAGTTTCAATACTGCACTAGTCAAGTCTCACCCCTCCACCTAAAACAAATATGTTTTAGGGGGAAAACGGCTAACTTCTAGCAATTCTACACATGGGGAAGAAAAAATTGCAGTTTTATAGCTAATCTAAAAAATATATATTTTACCCCCTTTCTCTCCAATTTTTTGATATCCAATTACTATATTGTCTCATCGCTGCAACTCCCCAACAGGCTTGGGAGAGGTGAATGTCGAGTCATGCGTCCCCCGAAACATGACCCGCCAAGCCGCGCTTCTTAACACCCGCACGCATAACCCGGAATCAACGTTCAACTGATGATTGACGTTAGTCCTTTTGGAAAATCTGACCGTTTCAGTAAAAAACAGTTTTTGCCACCAACATGCAACCAATATTTCCAGAGACGAAAGGGTCTCTCACAGGGCTCAGCTCAGCTCACCACAGTCATCAACACCTTTGAATGGTGTTCTGGTCCGAGGGCTGTTCTGTTTTCATACCACTGTCCAATTTCAGTTTTTTTCTCGACTGCTCTTCGGAATGCTCAGCCTGTCCCCTCACGTGGCTCTTATCACGTCTTATTGGTATTCCCTTGAGATTTCCAGGATTTTATTCATGATTCCCTGCATCTTCCCAGCTTAAGGGAACTGAAATGGGCACTCTGGCAGAAGAGTGAATGTGTTGTATAAGTGAAATGAGAACCTTGTGATTGACCTAGATTGTCTTTTTTTCTCTCTCCTTCCTTGCCTCCTTTCTGTGTCCCACCTGTCTGTTATTTTCTTTCTCCCTCTCTCAGTATGAACCCAGGGGTCCCGGGCGGCCCCTCTACCAGCGGCGGATCTCCTCCAGCTACCCAGACGAGGGATCCCCCGCCAACGCTGCCGCCTTGGCCCAGCAGCAGCCACAGCCCTGCCCGCCAGACCCCCAGGAGCACCCTCACACACACCAACACCCTCACCCCCACGCCCCCTACGGCTACCCCCCGCCCGAGCTATGGCCCGGCAACGGGGGCGGCCCCGGCCCGTTCCAGAACATTCCATGCAACGGAGCCAGCACACTCATTCAACACCGGGACCTCCTAGGTATGTATCAGAAGCACCACAAATGACTTTTTAAACCGTTATCAAACTGTTATGCTAATTATTCACCATTCTATTGACTATGTACCCGAACGAGGTACAGTGCAGATCAAGTGTAACCTACTGCACTCATTGTACTTGGCAGTGATAACTCTAGCAGTGGCAGAGTTGTGACAGGTGAGAGCCAGTCGGGGTTGTCATTAGGGTTTGACCTAGTGAATACAATTTGAAGGCTGTTGGCTTGTTGGCCACTGTAAGGTTGATGAATCCTCCTGCTGAAATGCCTGTCATGTTTCTGCCATTGTCAATGATTCCAACAATGCAAGCGTGACTAAAGCAAATGTGTCAGTTTCCTTCCCACGTGTGACTATTTGTTCTCTTGACATTGACAAGTAACCCCCAACGTATTGTATATTTTGGAAGTTGAACGTAATCTCTTCATCCCTAATTTCTCCTCTTTCCCTTCTTCCTACTCTTTCCCCTCTTGCTCTGCTGCCTCTCGTCTTTCCCCTCCACCTCATCCTTCTTCCTTCCTCCTTCTCCCTCTCCAGTAGCTTCCAAGGCCCTGCGGCAGGCAGCAGAGGAGCAGATGAAGGCTGAAGCGGCAGCAGCAGTAGCTGCGGCCCAGCCTCCCGCCCACTCCCTCCAGCACCTCGGACAGTTCCCCCCTCTCATGCCCAACAGCAAGCAGCAGCAGCCGCAGGCCGCCCCAGAGCCCGGCCAAGTCTCTGGGGGCCCCCAAAACCCTGGCAAACCCCCCACCATGTCCTACGCCAGTGCCCTCCGCGCCCCACCCAAACCCAGAGCTCGTCCCGAACAGGTCAAAAAGCACAGCGACCCACTTTCCCTTCTCCAAGAGCTGAGCATAGGAAGTTCAAATGGTAGCAACGGATACTATTCCTATTTTAAATGAGTTTCACCCCTGAGAAATACCCCCTAGAAAAATATTAAGAAAAAAAACATGTAAAATATAAAGAGAAAAAAAAGATAAATGGCAAAACTAAAAAAAACGGTACAAGTGCTTTTACAAATCGTTTCTATTCATCGTTTTTGTTTCCCGCTTTTTTGTTTTGTTTTAAACTTTTATTTGTAACAGTCAAATCTTTCTTCTGTTTCACATATCTGACATAAAAAATATAAAAAAATATGTAAAACATAAGTATATATAATGGATGCATTACTGGTATATATACATACACATTATGTATATATGAATATATGCTTATATTATGTACACTTATATATGTACGTAATGCACAAAAAAAAAAAGAGGAAAAAAATGAACTAAAATGATTTTAAAAACACAAAATTTGGTTGACCACTTGGCTGCCTGTCTGTTTTCCCTTTTTTTTTGTTTTTTTCCTTTAAAAAAAAATGTTTTAGTGGAATTCTATGTCTTGATTTTCATCATAGTTGTGTTAACAGGGAAAAAGCTAAGTGGTCAACTAATTTCATATAAAATATATGGAACATTGTATAGAAGTAGATGCATTTTCCTCTAATCTGTACATATAGAGAAAATAAATGACCGAGTTGTATGCCACAGACATGTACCTAAATTCCTGTATCATGTTAGAATTTACATTTAGACTTCATTTGGTTTGCTTTTAATCCTTAACCTTAGACATTCTCACCTGAAAATCATCTTCAGTAACAGATTAGTGGAGTAAATGGGATTTTTACATACATGCAAACACACACGATTCAGAATAAAACTATTACTTTATTATACATTTATACAAATGTGTTGGTTGCACGTCGATTCCTTTATTTCACTGGCCCCCTCTCGTTTAAAAGATAAAAATAGAGCATAGATGATTGATGATAAGCATGCAAAGCCGCATCGAAGTGAGGTCTACTGTTGTCTGATTCCAACTTGGAAAAACTAGTTTCAGGAAGAACCATGGTACGCGTCCTCTGCCGTTTCATCTGAGGCCCAAAGATAGTTGTTCGATTGGCTTTCCCATTTGTCAGTTAACCACTGTCTTTGAAGTAGGCATATTGCGTGATGGGGTTAAATTCCAAAGTGTTACATGTCCAATCACATGTCGACCAAACATCTAATCAGTTAAGCAAAACTGCAGATAAAAATGAGAAAGTATGTTGAGAATCTTGAGACAAACTGTATGAATGAGTGGCTGGGTAAACGTGGGTCATAACTAAGGCTCGGCTGCTGAGGGAGTCTGAAGGTATAGAGAGGGATGACGGCCAAGTTTTAAAGATTTTGATTCACGTTGAGTGAGATGTTGGGTCTACGTCAGTTATCTCCTTGTTTTTCTTTGACCTACTTCAGAGCTTTACGGTCATTTTAGAAAGGCTTGAGAAAGATCCTGTCACCAACTTTCCCCAACATTCCCTGGTATTTCTGAAATCCCGG
Organism: Oncorhynchus nerka; assembly: GCF_034236695.1. NCBI lineage: Eukaryota > Metazoa > Chordata > Actinopteri > Salmoniformes > Salmonidae > Oncorhynchus > Oncorhynchus nerka. Next base: position 38,041,338 of record NC_088410.1, on the reverse strand, counting down.
TTTGACGTTTTCTGGAATCAGCAAGGGAGTAAGCAACTAGGGAATCGTCTGACTTGGAATTCTTCAACCAGGATTTCAAAAAAATAAAAACTGGGAATTTGGGGAAATTTGCAACCCTAGACTATTTTTTGCAACCCTAGACTTGTGTAGGACTTCAGCCCGAAAGAATACCGTCTGGTTTAGACCAGCACTATCAGTTACCATTTGGTTCTGTCTTATCATCTGAGTTGTACTGGTACTGCAATTAACAGTCTTTTTCACCGATATTCCATGTACTCTTGTCATCAGTGGACATCACTTTTAGCTACCAACCTCTTGCTCTGATTAGATCGATGCTTAGATGACAGAACTCATTCTGTCTGTTTGCCCTGGCAATTTGCCTGGAAATTTAGACAGAAAAAAAAGATGATGCTTTTATTTTGACGACTCAAAATGTTTCAATTGTTAGCAAATAAAATGCAATCAGTGTGGGTTATTTTAACCACAACATTTTTTAAAACTTGTTCAGGCGTTTGTAGGATTTTTCTGACATGCATTCCCATTCAGTGATGTATTTTGTTTTTAGGGTGACACGTATCTTGTGAGTGAAATCGATTTGCATTTTTGTAAAATAATTTGCTAACAACCATCAAGCTGTCAAATCTTTATACATTTGTATGGTGTGCACACTCAAAAAATAAATGGCCTGTAGGATAAAATGATAATGACAATTATTGACGATTATCAAATGCAAATTTGTGACTGATTTTGATTGACTTGGTAGATTATTTTTTGTGTGTAATAGCCACTGTTATCACATTTACTGGAAACCATCTTCTCTCAACTTTTCATTATTCATTTATTTTTAATTGATTAATCGTATGTTTCAGTATATTTTAATAAAATACCCTTGGATTCTAACTGGTACATTTTATGTAACTATTTAGTCATTCATTTTAATGTATGAGCCCGTCAATCAGAAGTTTAATTTTTTTTTTTTTTTTTTTAAGAGTCAAACATTGCTGTCAGCTATTCAGGAAACAAATCTAGTTGGAATGAAAAACATCTCTTAAACATAGTTGAAACAATCATTCAAAACATTTACGTGGGACTTCAGTTTATTTGAATTTTCCAAGGTCCAGATTCAAGAGGTTGTGAATTTTAGGTTCATCACAACAAAAAACATACTTGTAAATATGCATTTTCTAGGTATTAACAAACAAGGTTTAGGGAGTGCCTCAATTTTGTAGAAGCTGTTTAAAAGAAGAGGTATGCCCTTTTTAATTATGCAAATTCACAAAATCAACTCACAAAAATGGACATGGACCGTGTTGGCAGTCACAGCATCTTATAGTAATATAACTTTTTAAATTCATTTTTATAAGATGGTGTCTGGCTGCTTTTACAAAGTGTTTTTGTTGCAGGCATATAAAATGTTATTTTACTGTAGAATACTTATTTTTAAAAGCAATGTTGCAGGAATTATTTGTCCTTGGTTCAGTTTTTCTGCTAAATCCATTTAAAAGATATTTTAATTTCAGCGGTGCTTTGTGGTTCGACAATTATTTTTCATGTAAGACTGTACATTCATTCTGTGCATGCCAAGATGACATGGCTTGTTTATGTCCCCGATTTTTATCAAATAGTTTATTGATTTGTGCAACAACAATAAAAAATGTTTTTGTTCTCTCCCTACCAAGTAACATTTTGGTATATTATTTGATCTGTACAATGACTTGTGACATTAACAAAAAAGTATGATATTTTACTAACATGTCAATGAATTGGAGATGAATGAATTGAAGATGTAATGCTCATGTAAGAGTTGTTTTTCCTCCAAATTATTTTGCTGGGCAAAAGTTGCTCCCAGCCACACGGGGCACATTATTATAAGCTTTGAACGTCTTTACAAAGAAGTGGAAATCAAATTTGAATCAGTTTTCCGCAAATTAGTTGTTGGTTATCTTGCCTGACTTATTCCTCACAATTTCTGCAGTATCTGATCTGTATTTGTGTAAAATCCAAACCGTAAGCGATTGTTCTTAACAATCTTGTCCAGGAGTAAGTAATACAAGGTCTGTGCTTGTGTCCATACCGGGCCTTTTTCGGGCCTTTATTATTGCTTACTCACTATCAAAATCTCCATTTTGTGCCGTGTCATGACTTGACCTGACTGACTTTGCATCGAGACTGAAGCTTTTAATTTTGTTTGTAGACAACCAAGTTTGAATGTCAGTTAGCCTCCACCCAGACCCAGTCACATATTCTTGCGTGTAAGTGGCTTATGAAGGTTCCTCACGTTGCTTTCGTAAAACAACCTTAACTTGAACGGATGGTTTTTGTGGTGGGAGCAGCCTTTTGCCCAGCCAGTAGAGAGCACTGTGTTCAGCCATTTGTAAAACCACATCTCCTGTTGTCATCCATCTTGTCTCCAGTCTCTTTCTTCCCCTCCCACAGTAAATCAATGGCACGCCTGTTAACTGTTATCCCTCCACTGGATCCACACAGGTGGGCTACATAATGATGAATATTTCCCTTTCACTCTTTTCAATTCAATTGGTGGTGGTCATAATAAAGGATTTAGACTTTGTTTCAAAGGTTTTATTTAATTTTTATTATTTTTTTAAAATGTGTTTCTCTATTAAAGTGTCTTATTGAATCAGTTACTCTTGTTGTTATTGCAGAGACATACTTCAATTGTTGGATTGGATGAGGTAGAGTGATTTCCCTGTGGAAAGGAAGTGCACACCATGTGGCTCAATATCCCAAAAGGAACACGAAGGGTTACGCAACTGACTTTACTCTCATTAAGTCGCTGGGTGTCTTGTTTGCCATTGAAGTTATGACTTGTCGTTATCTCACTCAGAAGTCATGTGGCCCCTGAGGAACACAACCCCAACACTGTATCCGTCTTGGGACCGGTTTATCCTACCCATAACTGCTGCTAGTGGTTTACAGTACCCCAACAGGTTGCACTCAAGACCCAAGGAAAATAGACTTGCGTCTTGTGCATTTGATGCTACTATTGGCTTAGAATCAACCGAGGGAGCTCTGAAGTATTTTCCTCAATGTTTCTATTTTTGATCCATTCTCCATGCGGTTGCTCCCTCTCTTCCACCTTCTCTGCCACCAAACTAACTCCGGCTGTGAGTTTTTGGAATCTAAATTAACCCACCAAGGGAGCGTAGACTGAAAATGTCTGGTTCAATAGCCTGGACTCTTTCTGATGTGGGGAAGGACAGGGAGGGTGCTCTTGCTCCTCTTTCATCATCCCCCTACACACACAGTGAGGGGACGCTTCCACAGACCATGCTGTCATTCCTGCCAGTGACCAGCGCAGGTTCCCGGCAGGGTTTCCAGCAACAGTAACCATTTCACAAATCCCCTCTTTGACCATGCTGCAAGGCTTTTTTCCTCACCGCAGGTTTGTGTTCATCGGGACACGCAAAGGAAAACCTTTTGCAACCAAGAACCAAATTAGCCTTTCTTATTGGGGAAGTCCAGGTAGTCCGTTTTGTGCCTAAATGAACACGACCCAGGTGTCTTGTATACAGGAGACAAGGATGAAAGAGAGCGGCAGGTAGCCTAGTGGTTAGAGTAGTGAGCCAGTAACCAAAAGGTTGCTGGATCAAATCCCTGAGCTGACGAGGTAAAAATCTGTCATTCTGCCCCTGAACAAGACGGTTAACCCACTGTTCCTAGGCCGTCAGTGTAAATAAGAATTTGTTCTCAACTGACTTGCCTAATTAAATTTTTAAAAGATGCAGGAAACTGGCTTTCATCAAAGCTAGATATCAGTGAATTTATTTTCATTAGAAATGCATGGTTTTATGGTTATAACATGTACACAGAGCTAAAGACAACCACTCTACTGTAATCCATCATTGCATACCAAAAGCTGGTTCTAACAGGCAAGGACGGATGACATGGCTAAGCAAGTTTTAATCTGCTACATTCATGAGGTCTTATGTAGCGTTTAAGTACGATAGTGCCAATACCTTTATCAACTGCCCTCATCTATTCAATCAAATATCAAATGGGGAAAGTAATGGTCTTAGCTCAAGCTTGTTTTGAGATTATCAAAGCTTATCAAAAAGAATCCTAGTTTAACACTTCCACTGAGTAAATACAAAAGCAGTATCATCCATAACAGAAAGAATGTACACCTAATTCCTGCCTGTCCATAGAAGCCAAAGATGAACGGTAACATGAGAGAGCAGTCCAGTTTAGTTTGGCTGAAAAGACGACATTAGGAAAAAATATATATATATATTAAAGCCGTATACTGGATCTAGATGGTACATATTAAGGCTCTGAGTTTTTCCCTGACCATTTGAACTGAAAGACCCTGAAAGTGTTGGCTACTGAATACCTTGTGAGATCTAAGTTAAATGCATCAGACACTAACTAAAATCAGAAAATTATACCTTGATTAAAAATAGAGCGCTTGGTTCCCCTAAATTGAATGGGATCAAATAGTCAAAGAAATTGGGCTGCCATGTGCTCAGCTCTAAAAAATATATATATTCAAAAAAGAGAAATTGGGAGGTTTTTAGTGTTTCGTGTACACCTGCTAGAACTGAACTTTTTCCATCATGGCAACCCACACATTCAGTGGTTCAGAGACTGTTGGTGTTTAGCATTCTGCATTGGTATGCACACTAAACCCACCAGACAGCATTATTTGCTTCTCCAATTTACTGTCACACCCATGTATTATTCTTATAAAAGTAAGTCTGTTTGAAAACTGAAAATATATATTTTTTCACTCTGTCTAACATGACCTAAATTCTAGAATTAAAACAGATCATTTTGATAACACTTCTTTACATCACAATTAGTGTTATGTATGCTGTGAATACTTTTTTTAAATGAGTTGTAATACTATTAAATACTTAATCATGACGTAATAATTTGGCATCTGACACTAACAATTTCCTGGTTTAGCTTAATCTTGCCTGAATTTGACATAAATTCAATGCAAGTGCTTGATGCACTGAAAATAACAGGAGAACCATCTCAGTTATAAATTGATTGACTTATGTACATAATTATCATACAAAACACACAGTACAGAAAAGGTGAATGCATAGGTTAAATGTCAATCCATTACTATTTATACCATTAAATAACATGTGAAAATGTGTAATTAACCAGGTTTCCAACCAACCATTTCATGCTGATGAATTACCTGACACTTGAAAAAAGTCATGACTGGGCTGATGGAAACAAATAATGCCTCTACAATTTTATAAAACAGACAATTTGCTCGTTGGACATGGTGGGATGTTTTTGTGTCAGAAATGAATTATGTGAGAAATGGTGGTGGAAATGCCTTCATCTGCAAATGTGTATATAATAACCATCATATCGAAGTAAACTTGGGAGTCACACGATGATACTGTATGTTGTGTAGTCCTCCCACTATGACTTGGGAAAGCATGCAGTTTATTAGGCTACAGACGGAATAAGTTATGAGATTCACATGGTCGTGAAAGTGCCATTTGACAAATAAAAATTGTATCGCTCTTATCCATAATAATCTTAAAATGTAGGTAGCCTACCCGCACTGTATCTGCGACGTGTTGGTTCGAGGGCACGTGCCAAGACCAGATCGGCATATTTGCTATATAATGCAACAATTTTTTGTCGTCATTAGAGTTGAAAATGCGATGGAAACCCATTTAACTTGTATTTTTCATTCGGTACATTGGACTGCTCCCAAGCACTGTGTGAAAGAACCCTCTGGTTCCACTATAGAACGACACAAAGTTGATCTTGATCGTGATCGTATTGCTTTTAAAGAAAGTGTCACTCTTCTTCCTCTCATCCCTCTGTCTATTACTCCACTTCGTGTTCAGCGTCCATGCAGGACTCCCAGGGGTTTTGGGGCATGCGGGGCATGGAGAGCAGGAGGAGGCCCAGGCCACTGAGGAAGAGGAGGCAGAAGCCAGCGCAGGCACAGGCAAAGGACCAGGAGTAGGAGTAGTCTATCCAGATGGTGTCCTCGCTCTCGATCATCCGCTTTACCGACTGACGCATCACCTCCACTGAGATGACGGCGCACAGGCCTGCGATTGGGGCGAAGAGGGAGAGAGGAGGATGGGTTAACGGCGATGACCTCCAATTAATTTGCTCTACTACATTATGATTTTAGTACTGTATCTGTTCCCTTAACCCATTGATAACAGTACAACCAAAAGATTAAAAAGGTCATGCGTTATCTGCTTGTCTGGTCTCACCTGCAAAAGCGAAGAACATTCCGGCAGGTTTAAGGATGTAGTCATTCCCCTTCTTGAAGGAGCACATGAGACACAAGGTGCCCAGGATCATAAAGGCCAGGCTGAAGATGGCGATGGCCGCTGCCGAGATATTGTACTCTGAAAAGAAAGCAAATAGAGGTCACTTCAAGATGTCCCCTGACCTATGAAAATAATATATTTATATAAAATATAGTGTGCCATTTAGCAGACATTTTACATATGGGTGGTCCTGGGAATAAAACCCACTATCTTGGCGTTACAAACGCCATGCTCTACTAACCGAGTTACAAAGTACATAATTACACAACATAGGTTAAAGTTGCTCCTAACCACTGATACAGGGTCAGACATTTTTACCCATCCCCATGGTTTAGGTTAGGATTGAGGGAAGGGTAATCTGATCCTAGATCTGTGGAAAAGGGCAACTTCTGTCTTAAGCAATTGTACAACCTGTAAAGTTGTAGAGTGCTACTTTCCTCCCTCCTAAACTGGATCTGCATGAATTAACTTTCAATACTCTAATTTGTTTTCATTTTACGTTACAGTACACTAAAAGGTAAGCAAAAGTCATTATGGTGGGTTGTGGGGATTCATTTATTTGTATGTTTATATAAATCAGCCATAAACCGATAGGAGGCTTACCAAGAAATATTGTTTTATTCCAGAGCAGCATGAGTCCATATGCCTCCAGCTGAATTATATAAATGATATTTCATTACATTGCAGCGCTGGGCGTAACTGGATGTGCAAACGCTTATGTGGATTTTTTAATTAGGCTTTAATTTCTGCCTGAGAAAATAGTTGACGGGGCCTAACTGAATTGCTACGTTTGCAGACCAATTTAGTTTTCCACCTCATTGTACAATACATGAGGTTGTGTACAGTCACAGAAAGGACAATTAAATATGTATTTTTTTAATTATCAGCTCTCTCTGAACAGGAGTGTGAAGTATGATAAGGAAGACGGAATTTCACTTGGTTGGTGGAATCTGCCATCACTCAAACTACCTAAATCAATCAAACTAACTAACAGAACGAAATAACTAGGCTACATTTGAAATTACATTGCGCTTTAAGTCAAAATTGTTGTGTGAAATGAGAGCCATGTTACCCAGTGAAAAGGTTCCTCTGGCAGTAAGGCAGCCATCTTTATTCAACCAAAGGAGAGAAATACGCTTGGCATTACTGTAAGTTGTTTACTGGCTTGTTATTCCAAGCTGCTTAACCAGCCATTCCAGTTATGTTGTTGTTGTGATGTGGATGGAGGAGCTAGGTTTTGATCTTCCGCCTGCTCTCCTAGAATCGGTGCCCAGGGGAGAGCCTCGCCTCGGGGGCTCCCCTTCATCTCAAGCTGGGGGAGGATGGTGGCTCTCACCCCTTGAGTAGTTCTGGAATCATGCTACATCCCGCTGGAGTGCTAGCTCTCTTCCTCTTGAAAACCCAAAGAGAGGGGTGAGTGGTGTCAGAGTAGGTTGGATCAGTGGTTTAATGTCTGAAGGGGCTAAAATATCCATTTTGCGCTCTATTGGTGCTTTAGTGATTGTTATCCCAGGGTCACTTTCAGTTTAGCTCTGTGTACGCTGCTCAGCTGGATCTGCCTGTGGCCAGTCGTACTGAAAGCACTGGAGCGTAATTCTATGGCCATGTTCCATATAAATGGTAACCATTGGTTTATTGATGAGTGAAGAATACCAAATGGGCATGTGGAGTGGGCCAGTGCTACATTTCAAGTAAGGGCTATTTCTGTCTCTGGGGCTAGCCATTAGCATTTGCATGAGATGTGTGTGTGTAAATATATTATGAGTTCACACAAATATTAAGTGTCATAGCTTTTATTGCAGGACTTTTGATTGTGATAAATTACCTCCACGGTCAACCTATTAAATATTAATATTGGAATGTGCAGCCTTACCTCGAGTGTGCACCCATGAAATGGGGTATCAGCCTACTCAGTGACACCCATAGATTACAATCCCATAGAGTTTACACAAATATTAGCGTCATAATACTATTGCAGGACTTTACAGTCCATTATGAATGTTCAATACACACAATAGATTGACTGGCGATGTGATTTCTCACAGTCAAAGTCCTGCAATAAGATCTATGGTGCTAATATTTGTGTAAAATCTTTGGAATTGTAATCTGTGGTTGTTACTCGCTGGGCTGATACCCCATTTCATCGGTGCACACTTCAAAAGTAAGGCAGTACATTGCAATATTCATTTCCAATACACACAACCGACTGACTGGGAAGGTGATTTCTCATCCCGCAATACACTGCATCCTTCTCCCTCTTAAATGCTGCACCTCTCTCCTGAACCTGCTGCAGCCACACTCTGCTTGTTGCTTTAAACAGATGTAGTATTTTGTCATAAACCGTGTTTTAGACATGTACTCATGTAATTCAACAAACACCATGTTGTTAGTCCTCAAACCATGTTTTTTGCAGGACTTTAGAGAGCGACTTCCTATAAAAAACAACAAATCCTTTTTATAAAAACGGCCTATGTGGCATCGGTATGAGTCAGAAACAGTTATTTTAGTGTCAAAATTGACAAAAGAAATGTAAATAGGATCATTTTATTCAAACGTCTGGTCTAAAACGGAGTTTGGAACATCCGTACGCCACAACGGGTAAATGAAGGTTGGGTTTTGATTTGACGATGTCCATTTTCCCACTAACATGGGGTGAAAAGCAGCGGTGATTGCTCTCTATCCATCTACATTACATTTAAGTCATTTAGCAGACGCTCTTATCCAGAGCGACTTACAAATTGGTGCGTTCACCTTAAGACATCCAGTGGAACAGCCACTTTACAATAGTGCATCTAAATCTTTTAAGGGGGTGAGAAGGATTACTTTATCCTATCCTAGGTATTCCTGAAAGAGGTGGGGTTTCAGGTGTCTCCGGAAGGTGGTGATTGACTCCGCTGTCCTGGCGTTGTGAGGGAGTTTGTTCCACCATTGGGGGGCCAGAGCAGCGAACAGTTTTGACTGGGCTGCGCGGGAACTGTACTTCCTCAGTGGTAGGGAGGCGAGCAGGCCAGAGGTGGATGAACGCAGTGCCCTTGTTTTGGGTGTAGGGCCTGATCAGAGCCTGGAGGTTCTATCCAATATCCAATAACACTATCCAATAGTAGACAGTGAGACAGACCGGCCCAGCAGCTTCGACTGTGTTTACATAAGACAACACGTCATGCATTGTTTTAACTTGAGAAATACTGCACCAAACACCTTAGTTCGATGTAAAATTGCACAACTAAAACATCCTCTGCAAAAAAACGTCAAAATTAAATACAGATTTCTTGAGTTCTTAGATTCATTCTGGGAATTTTGAGGAAGTGAAATAGGCTTCCTATTGTCTCATGATGGACAAACATCATTAACCAAATGCAGAATCGCTCAGGAAACACACCACCAAGACTGAAATAAATGTTTTCTAATGAGCAACAGAAAAATACATGTGCCAATCGGTGTGTTCAGTGGCTCTTTAACTGTGTTTAACCACACTATTCAGCCTATTGTATGTATTAAACATTCATATAGCTTTACCTATAGTGTGCGCACCCATGAAATGGTGCATCAGCCTACTCACTGACACCCACATATTAAAATTCGGAAGAGTTTACACAAATATTAGCATCATAGCACTTATTGCAGGACTCCCCAGTGACCCAGGCAAACAAAAAGGAGACGTTAGGACGTCTTCGGAACATCAAAAGGTTTTTGTCGTGGTCACCTGGACGTCAAAAACAGTGACATGCTCGTATCTCCTGATCTATGCGAACTGATTTTACGTTTCTTTCCAGAAAAGGTTGAAAATATTACATCACAGATTGGCAGTAGCCAGTTTTAAACCAGCAATGCTCATTCAGAAGCACAAGAGGCAATTGCTACAGTCTACTGCTTCTTATTGCTCATTTGAGCAAATATCCATTACATCTCTCCTTATATGTACTCATATACACAATGTCCTTATAAACCACAGTATGAATGTATGTCCTTATAAACCATATGTCCCTTGCAAACCTGAGAATGTACAGGTATATTATTTCAATATGATCCGATGAACAAATGTGAAATAAGATGTATCTTCTATATATAACATTTTTTAAATGTGATGTGTACATTTAATTGACAGGACCATGGGAAAGGTGGGTCCCTATAAACCATGTTATAAACTGACTGACATCATAAACTATAAAAACGTGTGTGTGTGTGTGTGTGTGTAAATATATTCTGATTTATACCCTACTGATTGGGTCTGACAAGGCCCTGCATGTGCTTAGCAGTCCTGTCATATGTGAGTGTACATTGAATGGGCCAAACGTGCACAGTACTGGCAGGGTCACAGAGGGGGCTAGTGGAGAGATGGGGGGAAGGAAAATGTCCAAGAGAGAAGGGAGTGGGCATTGAGCCGGATTAGCTCTGTCACATGGAGTTCCATTGATGCTACCTGCCAGATCGGATACCCAGCTAACACATAACATTCTGAGAACCATATGTTTTTTGATTGGGAATTTCACTACTTCCGCGTAACGTTTTCGCACGTCATGTTCTTTCCATAAAAAACACGAGAAAACATTAGTAACGTTGTCACGATACCAGTATCCCGATACTAGGAAGTAAGGAATAAGAGGAAACAAATTATGAAGCAGACTACATTTCTTGAGGGAAACCTTCCTAATGTTGGATACAAGAAGTCTTATGTTGTCACCCAGAGTCACATTTGCTTATTCTCCAAGCAATAGCACACAATATTTAACAAAAGTAGGATTTAAAGGTCCATAGAGTTGAGTCTGCTTTGTGTTTTCTTTTCTTGCCATGGAAAATCTGGGATTGTAGTATCGCGATACTGGTATCGTGACAACACTAGTTCAAAGAACATTCTAAGAATGTTTAAAAAAACAAAACATATACAGTCTGTTCTCAGCGTCAACATAACGCTCTCTATCCTCTAACGTGCTAAGTGTGTTCAAGTGTGTTGTCCATCTCCACTATCTGGCCACACCTGATGTTAATGAGTGCTTGTTTCATTTGAAATGGGGTCTGTTTGAATAGACTAAAATGAACAGCTTTGTAAACAGCTGAGTAAAAAACAAACAAACATGGCATGCTAGCTCTGTCCTGGTGACGCAGTGGACTAATGCCATGGATAGAGAACAGAAGATCATAGGTTTGAATCTCACTGACGCCGTGCATTAATTAAAAATAAAAATAAACATTTGCATGATTAATGCCCAAGCAAGTTCTCCATGTTCTTGAAACATTCAGGGAAAGTTTTAAGGAAGTTATTCAAAATAACCTATAATTTCTGTTCTCAGAACGTAAGTAAAAACATTCCAGGAAAAATTTCAGGGAACCATATTAAAACGTTCCCAGAACCTCCCTGCAACCTAAACTAACATTCCCAGAACAGGCTAAATTATCATTCAATTTTCAGAACATTTAAAAAGAAATGTCAGTTCCACCGGTCAGGAAACATATGGCTTCGTTCGCAGAACCAATGAGAAATCAAAAATGTACGTTTCCACAATTTCCTAGGATGTGCTAGCTGGCTATCCATTCAGTTGACTTGGCCTCGTCCCTTGGTATACTGGGAAAACTCCATATACTTCAATGTTTCTGCTTGTGTTGAAACCAAGGCTGATGGACAAATGCTAACAAAGACCAAGGGCCCCATTCAGTCCGTAGTGCTGAAGAGATGCGCTACAGCGCATTAGGAAAGGAAAGGCAATCTTCCCGCATCAGTGGAGACTGCATTGACAGTTAGGACTCCATAAGTCGGCTCAATCGGAAATTACCTTGAAATTTCCATCGCGCTGTAGCGCTAAACTTTGGCGATGCGGATTGTATCCAGCCCCAAGGCACCATTGGTTATGTGTGCAAAGCTGTGCAAAGGTGTGCAAAGTCTGGCTCTTTGTGCTTTGGTCTTTGTTAGCATTTGTCCATAATACTTAGGACACAATGGGCAGCCCTGCCTTGCGCCTAGCATGGAGTTGAGATGTATCCAATTTGGCTTGTACTATTCACCACTGTAATGGTTTTCCTCCTTTTCGTCTGAAGAGGAGAGGCGAGAAGGATCGGAGGACCAATATGCGGCGTGGTAAGTGTCCATGGTATTTATTTAAACACATAAACTGAACACTCCATACAAAAACAATAAACGTAACGTGAATAACCGAAACCGAAAACAGTACCGTGTGGTGAATAAACACAGACACGGAAACAATCACCCCCCAACAAACAGTGAAACCCAGGCTACCTAAGTATGATTCTCAATCAGAGACAACTAACGACACCTGCCTCTGATTGAGAACCATACTAGGCCGAACACAGAAAAACCTAGACACACAAAACATAGAATGCCCACCCAACTCACGTCCTGACCAACTAAAACAAACAATTAACACAATAACTAGGGTCAGAACGTGACAAACACCCATGTCCCAGGTTGCTTATTTGTTTTTATGACTCTCCCTTTGAATCTTCTCTTATGAAACATTTGTCAAAAGGACTTCAAAGAATACACATATTTTGTTCTTGAAGAGTATAAACCAATATACAGGTAACTGCCAAAATAAAGGAAACACTTGTGTAAATGAAGGATATAAAGTATATTAAAAGCAAGTGCTACCACACAGGTGTGGTTTCTGAGTTAATTAAGCAATTAAAACATTCCACCATGCTTAGGGTTCATGTTAGGTAAAGTCCCCCCTTATCTCAGCTCGCTGGTCACCATAGCATCTCCCACCTGTTGTAGCACACGCTCCAGCAGGTATATCTCTCTAGTCACCCCCAAAACCAATTCTTTCTTTGGCCGCCTCTCCTTCCAGTTCTCTGCTGCCAATGACTGGAACGAACTACAAAAATCTCTGAAACTGGAAACAATTATCTCCCTCACTAGCTTTAAGCACCAACTGTCAGAGCAGCTCACAGATTACTGCACCTGTACATAGCCCACCTATAATTTATCCCAAACAACTACCTCTTTCCCAACTGTATTTCATTTATTTATTTATTTTGCTCCTTTGCACCCCATTATTTTTATTTCTACTTTGCACATTCTTCCATTGCAAAACTACCATTCCAGTGTTTTACTTGCTATATTGTATTTACTTTGCCACCATGGCCTTTTTTGCCTTTACCTCCCTTCTCACCTCATTTGCTCACATTGTATATAGACTTGTTTATACTGTATTATTGACTGTATGTTTGTTTTACTCCATGTGTAACTCTGTGTCGTTGTATCTGTCGAACTGCTTTGCTTTATCTTGGCCAGGTCGCAATTGTAAATGAGAACTTGTTCTCAACTTGCCTACCTGGTTAAATAAAGGTGAAATAAAAAAAATTAAAATGTATAAAAATGCCCAGTTGCCCATTATTTTGGCTACTATGGTTAGAAGAGATCTCAGTGACTTTGAAAGAGGGTCCTCAAAGGACCATAAGGGGCTTAAAGGGTGTGTGTGTGTGTGTGTGTGTGTGTGTGTGTGTGTGTGTGTGTGTGTGTGTGTGTGTGTGTGTGTGTGTGTGTGTGTGTGTGTGTGTGTGTGTGTGTGTGTGTGTGTGTGTGTGCGTGTGTGTGTGTGTGCGTGTAAGTCCATTTTGATTTACACCCTACTGATTGGATCTGACAAGGCGCTGCATGTGCTTGGCGCCCTTGCGTGCATCACATGAAGTCCTGTCATATGTGAGAGTACATGTCTCTAATGGGCCAAGCATGTGCACAGTACTGGCAGGGTCACCAATGGGGCTAGAGGGGAGATGGGAGAAGGAAAATACCCAGGAGAGAAGGGAATGGGCAGTGACAGGGATTAGCTCTGTCACATGGAGGTCCATTGACGCTACCTGCCGGAGCTTATATCCACTCAGTTGACTTGGTATCCTGGGAAAACTCTAAATACTTAAACATTTCTGCTTGTGTTGAAATTAATTCAAGGCTGATGGACACATTCACATGTCTATGGAGATTGAATGGCTGTGTGCTTGATTATATACACCTGTCAGCAACAGGTGTGGTTGAAATAGCCTATTCCACTAACTTGAAGGGGTGTCCACATACTTTTGTATTTATAGTGTATAACCAAGTGTACAAAATATTAAGAACACCTGCTCTTTCCATGAAGTAGACTGAACAGTGAAATCCAGTTGAAAGCTATGATCCTGTATCACCTGTTAAATCCACTTCAATCAGTGTAGATGAAGGAGAGGAGACAGGTTAAAGGATTTTTAAGCCTTGAGACAAGTGAGACAAATTGTGTATGTGTGCCATTTGAACGGGGTAGGGTAGTAGGTGACAGGCGCACTGATTTGAGTGTGTCAAGAACTGCAATGCTGCTGAGTTTTTCACACTCAAAAGTTTCCCATGTGTATCAAGAATGGTCCATCACCCAAAGGTCATCCAACCAACTCATCACAACTGTGGGAAGCATTGGAGTCACCATGGGCCAGAATCCCTGTGGAACGCTTTTTTCGATACCTTGTAGAGTCCATGCCCTGACGAATTAAGGCTGTTCTGAGGGCTAAAGGGGGTGCAACGCAATAGTAGGAAGGTGTTCCTAATGTTTTGTACATTCAGTGTACGTGAAAGTTACAAAACAGAATCATGGCACAAAAGAAACCTTACCTTTCTGGGTTTTGACTTCAAAAATCTCAGACTCGTCCCCTGGAGTGAAGTGTTTGAAGTAAGTGCAGTTCTCCGCTGTGGGAGACATGAAAACACAGTTAGGTGAAGGTTCAGATCGTAGCACTTCAGGGCAATGTGTAGTTTCTCATCAATACGCGGAACATCACAGAAGTTACTAAACAATCGTGAAAATAGCTATATTTACTTCATAATAGATGCATAACACTTTGGAAATATAGTAGCATAATAGACCAACGTGTTTACCAAGAACTGTTTCACGAGTCTTCCACAAATGTAAAGACGCTAACTTCATAAAAATAAAAAATAAATTGGATGAATTTTACCTGGACTACCTTTAAACTACTTTTATATGGTGCCGATGAATAAGCATTCTGTAGTTGCGATGTAACAGTTAATCAACACGGATCAACATTTAGGCGCGCAACTTTCATTGTATGGTTTGCGCTGAGTTTACATAAAAACCCTTCTCTATCTGCACCATTGTTGATTGACAGTGTCAGATTTGTTGTTAGTGTAGGTTATGTTGGGCATCTATAAGCGGCGCATCCAATAGGAGGTACATTTAATTGAACTTGCCAAAATGATATAATTACTCCTGTGTATAGAAAAATAAATACATTCCTTCAAAACACTACACCAGAGGTATGATTTAGACACAGAGGATGACTCGCTTTTTTGTTTTAAATCACAAGGCCTGGGTATAACCTACAGTTGGGAAGCGCGCAATTTTGGCAGGCTGCGCAGCATATCAAATAGCTGATTGTTGATTTGCGGCTGTCAGTGAAGTTAGGCTATTCTCAACTCACAGTAGGCTATTGAGCGAACAGTAGCCTATTTTATTGTCACTCTATAGCGGAGACCATCGGCCATATCCCCGGTTAGTGCGCATATTCAGTGTCTTATTCATTGGGTCCCTGCACCTGTAGGGACAATAATTTCCTCCTCCAGGCTAGTTGAAAGTCATAGCCTGTGTCTCCCCTTTTCATAGGCCTCGATTAGATGGTTGCAGTCCAGACGTTTTTATTGATCTGAGTTTGTCAGAGTAGCCTGTCATTTTTGTGGCATTAAAGATTCTGCTAGTCCCCAGTTATGGAGACGAAAGTGTCGTAGAATTGCATGAAATATGTTTTTAAAAGGCCAATTTTCTTCAGATTTTTTAGGATCCTCATTAAAATGAACATCTAGCTGGGGCCAGGCTCTGGAAGTGTGCAAAGAAATTAAAAGAAAAGCAGAAGGGTATTTTTTTTGCGAACAGTGAGTTGGTTATATTATTAGCCTAGTTTATGACTATCCAATCTACTCATCATATTACGAATATAAATCTATTTTACGTTAGTCTGCAAATAGATAGATGCATGAGATTCTTTATCATTTTTAGCTTCCCCAAACTTGAAACAGCCGATAGGGGCATCCCATTCACTTGGGCCCAATGTGCTCACCACCGGGGATCCGTGCTAAGCACAAGTACAAGCTGATCCACAGAATACGATCACAGCGATTGCAGAGGGCTATGAGTATCGCCCTAAGCTTTGATGCTAAGCCAGAACGTCAAAACATCCATTCGCCAGGGAAACTATATTTGTAAACCGCGACGGCAGACCGCTGTGTGTCTCGTCTCTCAGACGTCAGGGGAAACTTCAGAGTCGCTCAACTCTGTTCTGTCACCGGAGAGGCCTGCTCTGCATCAGATACGTGGCATCTAATGTGCTGGGCCAACTACAGGGACCACGGGGGAGTAAGTGACAGGCTTTCATGTAGAATTATGTGAGCTAAGCATGTTATCACATCGGCTCCAGCGTTCCTCATATCCACACATACACATGGGCTGGAGATAATTCTCCCCCCCCCCCAGGACACCCAGGAAGATAGAGTTAGTGGTGGGTGGGGTTGCCAGTTTGGATGCATTACTCAGAGAAGGCTAATAAAGAAAGATACACAAAGTATGTGCAAATTCAATTACCTGGATTTGGCGCCCATACATGGCACCAGCAAAGCACTCTTTATTAAGTAGAACCCAGCAGACCCAAATTTGGAACATGTTTTAATGACTTAATTTTCTCGGTGTAAACTGGTTTTCTGGTTGAGAAGACATCATATAAATCAGAGTACAACCAACTGGTCTTTGTTACAACCGGGTAAACATGTATTTCTCAGGACAGAATGAAAACCTGAAGTTAAATATGTCACATTTAGGTTGTTATCTAGTCAAATCACCAGATTTCCACCAGATAAAGATGTATTTTTCTGGTTACTTAAAAAGCTGCTCACAAAACAATCTTATACAACTAGTATACAACCTGACAATGATGTCATAAAAACTTGGTTTTGGAAACTTGGAAAACCTTGGTTTTGGTAAGGTAAAAGACCATGAAAAGGGATCTAAATGTTTTAATGTTTTGACTCTCACACATAGAGGATGTTTTTGTGAATGAGGACAGGGACTGGCCATCAAGGGAAAACCCAGAGGTGGTTACTTAGCAACTGGCTTGTCTGCTCTTTTTATTGAGTAAAGGCGGGCAGGAGAATGAAAAGGAGGCAGAATTCAATGTTTTGGTTTGGAGAGAGAGAGAGTTCATTTATAGAAGAGTCAGAGTACATTCAGTCCATAAAAGGTAAATTGCTGAGTCACCTCAGCTCAACCCAGCCATTTGAAGTCGTTCACCCCTTAAAACCAAACGCCTCGGCTCTAGCTTCGGTAGTATCTCTGCGCACCACAAACTCCTTTGTTAATAACCATAATGGACCAGAAGTGATTCTTGTCATCATGCTGAAGACCAAGTGCCCCTTCATTGCGCTGAGAGGAGAGATAGCCCACGCTGCATTATGAGATACTTGAACAGACATTGGGGCTGTGTTGTTGTCTTTCTGTGTTTGTTAATTGAAACACTAAATCCAGGGATTATGCCAATTATGCGGAGGCGTTGCTCGCCTCATTAGTTTTTGATGTCCTCATTACGGCACTCCCATCCTCACCTTTAGAGACACACACACGGTCTGTGCCGCTGTGCACTCTAATGGCATTGGAGGCCACTCAAAAAGTCTCTAATGATGGGTAGAAAAGACCCAGGCCTTCCAGGAACTGTCTTACAGTATATGTGCTTGGTATTCAAACCCAGGTCTCTATAAGGACTTGCTCCCCCATGTCTATCCACATCCATGAATATTGCCCCACACTACCAGATGCCGTGGCTCTCTTTGTGTTGTATTAATTCCACCCTGGAACCTTATCACTTGGCACATGTCCAGACAATGCTCTGTCTGTCAGTGAGTGGATTTGTACTGCCAGTGTTGTCCCACCGTGTAACATCCAGGTGACACCCAAGGCCTCTCCACACCAACAGGGTATATATAGATTTCAGTGCGAATGGAGGAGTCCAAAACCCCACGCTAACTAGGAGCCACTTCGTCGACGTCAACATCTCAAGGAGACGACAAGTAATAGCACCCGGTGGAACTCAACAGCGTATCAATTAGCTGACTTGCTCAAAACAGAAACTCTACGCGCTACTAAAACAATCCTATACCCGTCTTTAGGAAGGTGAGGGCATCAGAATAAGCCTCGACTCTTGTTGCACTGAGGTGCTTCACAGTGAGTTTGTCTGCCTGTATATTAACAGCCATGTCATCAACATAAGGTGTTAGGCATCTCTCTGAGCCCGTGTTTTCATTCTCTTTGCCATGTCACATAGGCTATAGCTAGCAGCATGTGTTGTGTTGTAGACCAAAATGACCCACCCAGAAAAATCCCCCCAGACCACTCTAGCTTCTATCCGATGGTGCCAACTAGGATGAATGAGACACAAGTTAAATACAAACATTTCAGCTCACGCCTAAAATCGAAATAAGGAAATACAACCCACCATTAGATAGTCGACCCATTGAGATCGTTCTATACAGAAAGGCAAACCAGAAAGACCAACATGCAACATTGGGAACAAGTTATCATTGGCGCTTCCACAGCCAGGTTGCCCCTCCCAGGACTGGTATGTGGTTGAAGTTCCCGGTTGCCTTACATGCCAGGGCTTTGACTAGCCCACCCCAGGACCCTTTGTAGCCCACCCCCCAGGGGACAGGAAATAACTTTGAACGGTGGGCAACAGGGCAGCGCCAGGGAGGGGGTTAGGGGTTGAAGGGCTATGCCTGGCTTGTGCAGGTGGCCTTGTCACTCAGTAGGGCTCTGAAGGTGTGCACACACTTGACTCCCTCACAGCTCTTACCCCGGGACAGCTGGGTATTTACACAGCCTATATTTATCCTCCGTAGTGCTGCGCACAACAGAAAATCCCGCCGATATCTTTGTTTCTGTAACAGTTGCTATATTGGCTTCGGGCTGAACATCTCGCCACATCCCTGACCTAGAATGTGTGTTTGCTGTTCATAGGAAGTCCATCATATCAATATCCTGTTTCACAGTCATTCTTATTTTCTAACTATCTGTTATGATTATTGAGGAAGGCAAACGAGATGAGCAACAAGTGGGGAGCAACCTACATGTACATATATACAGAGATCTCCATTTCTCCTCACAGAATTTGATCTTTGTAGACTACCAGATAAAGTATATGTACACATTTTTTATTCCAACTCGGATGGCAAAACTCAGAGAGGGTCACTTCGACAGTGTCATCATCTTAGAGACGAGAGTGGTTGGTATTTCTCTCATTAAAGATGTGGGGCTATAATAAATATTGCTATTCATTCGCAAATAGAGCTAGCGATACCAAATGAAACCCTGGTGTCTGGCTTTGTACATACTAGAAAGGTTATATTCATCTTGGCACCTATCCACTGCATTACTTCTCACACGCAACGCCATTACTCACTGCGTGTGTGGCATTAGCAATGT
The DNA here is from genome assembly GCF_034236695.1 of Oncorhynchus nerka. Taxonomy (NCBI): domain Eukaryota; kingdom Metazoa; phylum Chordata; class Actinopteri; order Salmoniformes; family Salmonidae; genus Oncorhynchus; species Oncorhynchus nerka. Next base: position 38,021,600 of record NC_088410.1, on the reverse strand, counting down.
AGTCAAATTCGGTTGTTAGCTACAAGGGAGTTTTAGCGACATGATATTCATTGAGTTTTTCCCCATAAAGACTATTTGAAAAGAAGTTTAGGCTTTTTCATTTGTGATCAGAGTTAAGGAGTGTGAGATGTCTGTAGTTTCGCCAATGAGTTATCAGTCAAAAATGTAAAAGCCAAGAGCATCTCACCCACACTGACCACAAAATGTATCCATGATAGACCTACGTCTGATGGCACGTAACACCATGTATCTAATAAGACAATGCAAGTTTGGGTATCTCTAAATAGCCTGCCCAACACTGTTCCTTACATTACCACTATCTGATGTGCTGTTGGTTCGGGAATGCCCCAAGCTTAACATTATAAATCCCTTGATTCTTTCAAGCTAGGAGGGGTCAGCCAAGAATGTTTACAAAATGAGCCTCAACCAGGCATTTCCATCTGTTCATGAACGTGCGTGCCTGCACCAGTCGACATATGAATTTCCCAGAAGCCCATAGCTGAGCTAACTATGGAGGGGGCACATTTGCTTCAGTGAATCTATCCAAGATTGTTGGGAAGGTGTGTATGTTCGGGCTTTGGGACCTTTGGGGCGATGGAAGCGTTCAAATGGCGGAGCAGCCAGAAAGACCTCAAGAAACGCAGGGCAGAATGTATCATAAGTCATCAGAAAGTGTGTTTCCTTCATTCTGCTTTGTATCAGACCAGTACTAAAGCAACGTGTTGTATTGCTTTTACAAGCTCCACTCAATTAGTCCCCTTCCTGTCTGTGCGTTCATTTCTCACTCAATGTGATATTGACTCACAGCCTTTAGTGTGAGTCATCACAAGTTAGTGTAGCGGGATCAAAGCATTTAGTTGTCATTCAAAGGTCGGATAAAGCCGGGATTCAATCCGATCGGCCCTTTTTGGCTATGCTCCATTTAAAGGCAATGTCGCGGAGGTCGCATTCAAAGTAAACAGTGCAGATGTCGGCTAAATGAGAAATGACCTTTTAAATGTCAACCGCGCTACAAAATGGATCATCTTTGGTCCAGATTGAATCCTGCCCTGGGTCATGTTTTGATTGGAGTAAATGACAACTGCAGTCATTATAGAGTGTATTTTAAGGCATTGGAGCTAGACTTGTGAGAGCTGGCACTCAGGGGATACTGCAGCTTCAAGAGTTCTTAGTTGCTAAGAGCTGGGGGACAGACACCTCGTCATTTAATTACTGTGGGGAAGTAGCTGGATTGGGACTTTAAAGGTTAAGATTAGTCTGAAAGTGTTGTGGTCAGTCTGAAATTGCTTGACTTAGCTTAGTTTATCTTATTGTTGTGCTATTTATTGTAGCATAGGCTAATTCCCGCACTGTTGGGTAGTTACCCCTTGTTTCCTGGCTTCTGAAGCCCCAATATCTCAATGAAATAATTGTCTGACAAGCAGTTTTCCACACCAGGAGGGCTTGTGGTTAAGAGGAACATTAGCTGGCCACATTGCAAAGATGACTGGTGCTTGATGACAATGGTCAAGTGTTGAACCATGCCCTTAACAAGAGTTAACTGACCCCCTTCCACAAAACCCAATCTCTCAGGCCTGTTATAACAATCCAAATACTGTTTTTTTATACTGTGTGATAGCACATATTTCTTGATCAGCAGTTAGTGTGTATCTGCTTTAACACTAGTTATAACAGACAATGTTTTAAAGTACCAAATTGGTCAGTGTTACATTTAGGTAACATTAGGTAGGTAGCCTCAGACATTGGACAGAGAGGTTCGGGATTAGGATGGACACAGACAGTGCAGATTTTCAGGTCCAAGCTATAAGCCGCCTCGTCTTACCTCCAGGTAAGCTGATGGGGCCACAACCCTTTCCATTGTAGTCCGCCTCACTGATGTAGATGGCCTTCTTACACAGCCTCCAGAGGCCAAAGTGGGCCGCTTCACACGTCGCGTTCACCTGCTCCACCCGCGGGCTCAGCACGGCCCAATGGTCCGTCACCACCGCCGTAAACATGGACGCCATACCCACCAGGATCACAAAGAAGGTGATCTTCACCTTCGTACGTTTGTGCATGGTGTAGTTTGTACGTGGAAACACTGACAAGAAGATGTCCAAAGAAGAAGAAATGCGTAGCACCGAGGTCCTCGCTTGGATCAGACTTGAAGGGACAACAAACTTGTGGAGGCGTCGGTGGTGGATTTTCGCGGGCTTCACTCCTTAACAGCCAACACAGCCGTCCACAAATGTCTCTCTCTTCCCCAGCCTACACCCTATCACTCTTTGTCTCTCTCTCTCTCTGTTGGATGTGTGCCTCTAGTTTGAGGGAAAGGGGTCAGTTTAGCTGTGCCCTAGTTTTCACGGCCCTCTCCCTTCTCTGACTGTGTCGACTGAGGGGGGCCTGTGTGCCTCAGACTACAGCTGTTAAGGTGGATCAGGAAAGTTGATGACCAAACTGACTGCCATGGTGGGGTATGGGAGTGGCGGCGGGGGGAGGGGGGCTGCTGCTATAAATGTGTGCAGTGATTCAAGAGGTCAGGCTTTCTTTATCGGGTTACATCCGAGTGGGTGGGAATGTGTAAATGCCATGATAAGGGACTTAGTTACGTAAATGATTTTTATCTCCCGATACTTACCGTAATATATTCAACACACTTTATTTGGCAAACATCACATAACTACTATATGTGCTGTGACAGAGTAAGTCTAGGACCTACCATTTTCACCAGTTCATTTACAACTGCATTGGTGTACTGACCTCTCATGTCCATGCGATGACAATTAGTGGATGCTGTTTTAAAAGGATTTGTGTTGTTACTATCCTCAAACTGCTTGGTCCAAGTTTCTATGTATCTGTAAACTATTTATAAGGACTAAATGTGTTTGTAAACAGCAGCTGTCTCGCTGTAGGCCTGAGAATGGCTTTGACATCCCCTCAAGGGACCAGACTCAGACGCATTACTATTACTGCCATTACTGACTCTGTGCCAAACTCAGGCACATAGATTGACAATACATGGAAGTGAGCTTCACCAATGTCCCAAAAACGAATAATACTTGAAAGTCTTACTTTTACTCACCACATTCGTACAGAAAATATGTAGGGGAGAGCAAGGTATGTTGTCACACTTTTCACGCTGTCTAACATGTACTGGGCACAATACATCACAATGGTATAAATGTCATACTTAATGAAAGCTGGAACACTTGGGCATATATTTTGTATTCTTTACATCTTCATATCTTATTTCAGTACGGAGTTGTAGACTTGTGACAATTTGCCCCATCAGCGGGTCAGTTGTCACACTACGTCGGGTAAGTTGTCACACTATGTCGGGTAAGTTGTCACACTATGTCGGGTCAGTTGTCACACTACGTCGGGTAAGTTGTCACACTACGTCGGGTAAGTTGTCACACTACGTCGGGTAAGTTGTCACACTACGTCGGGTAAGTTGTCACACTATGTCGGGTAAGTTGTCACACTACGTCGGGTCAGTTGTCACACTACGTCGGGTAAGTTGTCACACTACGTCGGGTAAGTTGTCACACTACGTCGGGTAAGTTGTCACACTACGTCGGGTAAGTTGTCACACTACGTCGGGTAAGTTGTCACACTACGTCGGGTAAGTTGTCACACTACCTCGGGTAAGTTGTCACACTACGTCGGGTAAGTTGTCACACTACGTCGGGTCAGTTGTCACACTACGTCGGGTCAGTTGTCACACTACGTCGGGTAAGTTGTCACACTACGTCGGGTAAGTTGTCACACTACGTCGGGTAAGTTGTCACACTACGTCGGGTAAGTTGTCACACTACCTCGGGTAAGTTGTCACACTACGTCGGGTAAGTTGTCACACTACGTCGGGTAAGTTGTCACACTACGTCGGGTCAGTTGTCACACTACGTCGGGTAAGTTGTCACACTACGTCGGGTAAGTTGTACACTACGTCGGGTAAGTTGTCACACTACGTCGGGTCAGTTGTCACACTACGTCGGGTAAGTTGTCACACTACGTCGGGTAAGTTGTCACACTACGTCGGGTCAGTTGTCACACTACGTCGGGTAAGTTGTCACACTACGTCGGGTAAGTTGTCACACTACGTCGGGTAAGTTGTCACACTACGTCGGGTCAGTTGTCACACTACCTCGGGTAAGTTGTCACACTACGTCGGGTCAGTTGTCACACTACGTCGGGTAAGTTGTCACACTACGTCGGGTAAGTTGTCACACTACGTCGGGTAAGTTGTCACACTACGTCGGGTCAGTTGTCACACTACGTCGGGTAAGTTGTCACACTACGTCGGGTCAGTTGTCACACTACGTCGGGTAAGTTGTCACACTACGTCGGGTAAGTTGTCACACTACGTCGGGTAAGTTGTCACACTACGTCGGGTCAGTTGTCACACTACGTCGGGTCAGTTGTCACACTACGTCGGGTAAGTTGTCACACTACGTCGGGTAAGTTGTCACACTACGTCGGGTAAGTTGTCACACTACGTCGGGTAAGTTGTCACACTACGTCGGGTAAGTTGTCACACTACGTCGGGTCAGTTGTCACACTACGTCGGGTCAGTTGTCACACTACGTCGGGTCAGTTGTCACACTACGTCGGGTCAGTTGTCACACTACGTCGGGTAAGTTGTCACACTACGTCGGGTAAGTTGTCACATTGGATTATCAACAAATAAGAACGCAACTAATTCTTTGTGAATATTGATTTTAATTTCAAAACTAAATTCAACTTCATTAAAGAACTCAAAATAAAAACAATCATGCCTAGAGAATCTGGCAAATCATGCCTTTCAATCAAAACAATAATGCTGGCAGAGCACACATTAATTAAGTGGCACGACCACCTTGAAATCGAACATTCTGTGGCGTGCACATAGATCCATAATTATTGGAATCGGAATAGAATGTAATGCTGCAGATAACTTGCTTAATTAACAAAACAAAACACGTGTTGTTTAAAAACACAGTTTTGTAACAGCCTATTTTTTACCTTTATTTAACCAGGCAAGTCAGTTAAGAACAAATTCTTATTGTCAATGACGGTCTAGGAACAGTGGGTTAACTGCCTGTTCAGGGGCAGAACAACAGATGTCAGGTTGGGGATTTGAACTTGCAACCTTTCGGTTACTAGTCCAACGCTCTAACCACTAGGCTACGCTGCCGACCCTATAAGACATACATCCGTATCTGACTAATCAGACTCATCCTTCAGAGTCACAGTTCTGGCACACATAAATTGCCTGGCCTGAGGTGCAAACATCATGGGCCCATTTGTTGCCTCTCACGCACTTCACTCAAGTCTCCTTTGGAAGGATGTTTGAAAATGGCTCCACACAGACGAGGCAGAAGCTCTCCTCTTCATCTGATGATGACTCTTCTACCATTTCTCTTTTTTTCAGCTGCCTTCTTGTTCTGTGCAGATCCAGATTTTGCCTCCCCCCCTTGTTTCCCTTTCTTCGGAAACAGCCCTTTGCTAGGTTGTGCCTTATTCTTTTCCATTTCTAGTGCCTGCTTCACTGGTATGTCAGTTAGAATTGCTGTTTTGCGCCGTTTTCTTCCTTTGCAAGCTGGTTTTCGGGCCAGATGTCTTCTGGAGTTGGTAGTCCGCTGTCAGCAATGACATTGCTGGGCAAAAGGGTGAGCTGGTGCTAGCATAAGAACTGGGCAGGTCTGTGTCTAAGCTTGTGCTAGGCAGGGCTGGAACGGTGCTGGGGCCTGGCAGGGCTGGAATGGTGCTGGGTCTGGCAGGGCAGGAATGGTGCTGGGGCCTGGCAGGTTGGTGCTGAGACTGGCAGGACTGGAATGGTGCTGGGGCCTGGCAGGTTGGTGCTGGGTCTGGAAGGCTGGAATAGTGCTAGGGCCTAGCAGGGCTGAAATGGTGCTGTGGCCTGGCAGGGCTGGAATGTTGCTAGGGCCTGGCAGGGTTGGTGCTGGGGCCTGGCAGGGCAGGGTTGGTGCAGGGTTGGGTTCTGAATGGGGCGATCTGTAACGTAGGATGGCGCAAACTCGGTTTCCAGAAATACATCCCTGTTGTAAGGTTGTACCCCAGCCACCCTAAAGCCAACACGCTGTGTTGATGTGCCTCTTTAGCGGCCCGTAGACAGACCTGTCTAAGGGTTGAAGCCGATGAGAGGAATTGGGTGGGAATGACAGCATAATTATGCCATTTTCTTTGGCATAATTGAGTCCATCACTGGACAGATGAGACTCGTGGGTTTTGTCCAAAAGGAGTAAACAGGGCTTCTCCTTTGAACACTTCGTATGCTCGACGAAATGTTTCAGGAAGTCAACAAAGTGCACATCTTTCATCCACCCAGAGGGATTTGCCCCTATGGAGGTATACTATTCCCTGTGGCTGAGACAGGCCAGTTTAACGAGGGTTCCCCTTTCAGCGGAGGTCAGTGACCCTACTTGTTTGAATCCACGTCTGTCAGGTTTATGTACAGTGGTCACCCCAGTTTCATCGACATTCCATATGTCTCCTGGTCCAAATTGACGTTTCTGTAGCACTTCTGCTACATTGTTGAAGAAAGCATGAACATTTTTTCTGTTGAAGCTACTTGCCAGGGCAAGGCTAGTTGCCTCTGGTTTTCTCATCGACAGCGTTGGGTGCCGCTTTAAGAAGCCTGTAAACCACTCCGAGCTGGCCTTTTCTTTTTCTGCCCACAGTGGCGCGAACATCAGCAGGTGTGCCCCAGCAAACTGGTAGGCAAGTCTTTTGACCTCACTTGGCGACAGACCAAAATAAATGTCAGCTGACCTAGTAATATACTGGACAAGCTGCAACTCCAAATCAGGTGAAAAAACCTGCCGTTGCTTTGACTAGCCAACCAATGTTGTTGGCATGGCTGTCTGACTTTCAACTACTTCTCTGGTAACCTTTTGACAATACCGAGTTAGAGTATGGTCATTTATGTCGAAATCCTTCGCTGTACTCCTGATTGATTTGTTCTGCAACTTCACCTGCCTCACATCCTTTAACATTATGCCAGGTGGTGTGCTGCCATTCTCTGTCTTTCTTTTATCTTTTCTAACCTTCTTTCTCTCCTTCCCCTCTTCCTTCCTTCCTTCCTTCCTTCCTTCCAACACATTTCCTCATTGCAATTGCATATTCATTACAGGCTTATTACGCCCACCTCCCTGTCTACAATCCTTGTTGTCACAATACAATTCACAACACCACACTAAATTCATGACACTGTATGAAGTAGTGTGTGTGGATACTCTCATCGAGTAGGTATGTAGTGTGTTAGTAGACACACACACACACACACACACACACACACACACACACACACACACACACACACACACACACACACACACACACACACACACACACACACCAGAGCCTGTCTTGTGTAGTCCAGGGATATGTCTGCTGCTCTAAACTATACGCATATATACTATTCCATTTACAGTAGCATTTAATACTATTATCAGAGCTGATTACACAATATCAAAATGTTTATTGAGCATGTTCTATGTGTCTATGTATACTGGGGCAAGTTGTCACATGAAGACTTTCCCCAAGGTCATTGAGACAACTTGCCCCAAACTGACATGTGTGCTAATGTTGGCTAAAGCTCAAGGTTAGCTCAACATAGGACTGCAGCTGAAGTATCCAAAGGCATGTTATTGTCTCCTCTACTCTACTATCATTTTGAACATTCATAACTAAAAAAAAGCTGTATTGCATAAAATGTAAAGTGCCATTGTTTTACTTTTGAAGGGGGAAAAAAATCAACTTGCGCTCACCTCAGATTAGAGTGACCTTGACCAAGGTCACTTGACAGGAAGTTGAACATGTAGTCACACAAAGTAGCTGTTTAGTTTTTGAGATAGCGCCTCTAGTGTTGAAGGTATGAACAGTTTGACAACTTATCCATGTGACAACATATCTCGCTCTCCCCCTACTTTTTACTCCCATACATTTTCCTTGAAACAAAAAGTACTTGTTTAATATCAAATGCTCAGGTAGGAAAGCAATATGGTCCAATTTAAGTACCTATCAATATAACACGTTGTCATCGCTACTGCCTCTGATTTGGCGGACTCAATAAACACAAATACTGCGTTTGCAAATGATGTTGGAGTGTGTGCCCCTGTCTGTCCGTCAGAGGTGTAAGCAGAAAATGCTGTGTCTGGGGCCGAGTAAAAGTGACTGGAGCTGGGCCAACATTTTCCAGCAAAAACATCCCGACATAGTAAGTGAAAATTTGTGCAAATGCATCATTTAACACATAAAACATGATAAATCTGCCTAAGAAACACCACAAATTTCCCTTGTCAAACAAACCCGTAATTAGGCCTATTGCCAAGTAGGCAGCACAAGTTAAAACCGCATACAACAACACCTCTGACAAAACAAGCTGACCATCCAAGTTCGACAGTAAACAAACATAATTAAATACACATCATGTCTGGGGTAGCAGCTCAACCCGAACTAGAATGCATTTATTTTAATTGAATCTAGGCCTGCGAAAAGGGGAGACACATTGTACAACATGACATCCATCTAGACAGGAGGAGGAAAGTATCCTCCTAAACTTTCCAGTGGCACTGACTCACCCAATGAAGACAGTGAATATGCGCACTCACCGGGGATCTGTCCAACGCTCTCTGCTAGTGCAAAGAGATTAGTCCTGGTGTAGCCTACGAATGGGAATAAACTACAGTACGTTTTACAGTTAAATCATTTTAAAGGATCACCCAGAAAATATGTGACTTGTGTTTATCCTGCCATTGAATAAATCTAGAATCGGCTTCCTATTTTGCAACAAAGCATCCTTCACTCATGCTGCCAAACATACCGTCGTAAAACGGACTATCCTACCGATTCTTGACTTCAGCGGTCATTTACAAAATAGCCTCCAATACTCTACTCAGCAAGCTGGATGTAGTCTATCACAGTGCCATCTGTTTTGTCACCAAAGCCCCATATACTAGCCCAGTCACGGACCAGGATGTCTTGCTCCCAGGCAGACTAAATAACTTTTTTGCCCGCTTTGAGGACAATACAGTGCCACTGACACGGCCTGCAACGAAAACATGCGGTCTCTCCTTCACTGCAGCCGAGGTGAGTAAGACATTTAAACGTGTTAACCCTCGCAAGGCTGCAGGCCCAGACGGCATCCCCAGCCGCGCCCTCAGAGCATGCGCAGACCAGCTGGCCGGTGTGTTTACGGACATATTCAATCAATCCCTATACCAGTCTGCTGTTCCCACATGCTTCAAGAGGGCCACCATTGTTCCTGTTCCCAAGAAAGCTAAGGAAACTGAGCTAAACGACTACCGCCCCGTTGCACTCACTTCCGTCATCATGAAGTGCTTTGAGAGACTAGTCAAGGACCATATCACCTCCACCCTACCTGACACCCTAGACCCACTCCAATTTGCTTACCGCCCAAATAGGTCCACAGACGATGCAATCTCAACCACACTGCACACTGCCCTAACTCATCGGGACAAGAGGAATACCTATGTGAGAATGCTGTTCATCGACTACAGTTCGGCATTCAACACCATAGTACCCTCCAAGCTCGTCATCAAGCTCGAGACCCTGGGTCTCGACCCCGCCCTGTGCAACTGGGTACTGGACTTCCTGACGGGCCGCCCCCAGGTGGTGAGGGTAGGCAACAACATCTCCTCCCCGCTGATCCTCAACACGGGGGCCCCACAAGGGTGCGTTCTGAGCCCTCTCCTGTACTCCCTGTTCACCCACGACTGCGTGGCCACGCACGCCTCCAACTCAATCATCAAGTTTGCGGACGACACAACAGTGGTAAGCTTGATTACCAACAACGACGAGAAGGCCTACAGGGAGGAGGTGAGGGCCCTCGGAGTGTGGTGTCAGGAAAATAACCTCACACTCAACGTCAACAAAACTAAAGAGATGATTGTGGACTTCAGGAAACAGCAGAGGGAACACCCCCCTATCCACATCGATGGAACAGTAGTGGAGAGGGTAGCAAGTTTTAAGTTCCTCGGCATACACATCACAGACAAACTGAATTGGTCCACTCACACAGACAGCATCGTGAAGAAGGCGCAGCAGCGCCTCTTCAACCTCAGGAGGCTGAAGAAATTCGACTTGTCACCAAAAGCACTCACAAACTTCTACAGATGCACAATCGAGAGCATCCTGGCGGGCTGTATCACCGCCTGGTACGGCAACTGCTCCGCCCTCAACCGTAAGGCTCTCCAGAGGGTAGTGAGGTCTGCACAACGCATCATCGGGGGCAAACTACCTGCCCTCCAGGACACCTACACCACCCGATGTTACAGGAAGGCCATAAAGATCATCAAGGACATCAACCACCCGAGCCACTGCCTGTTCACCCCGCTATCATCTAGAAGGCGAGGTCAGTACAGGTGCATCAAAGCTGAGACCGAGAGACTGAAAAACAGCTTCTATCTCAAGGCCATCAGACTGTTAAACAGCCACCACTAACATTGAGTGGCTGCTGCCAACACACTGACATTGACACTGACTCAACTCCAGCCACTTTAATAATGGGAATTGATGGGAAATTATGTAAATATATCACTAGCCACTTTAAACAATGCTACCTTATATAATGTTACTTACCCTACATTATTCATCTCATATGCATACGTATATACTGTACTCTATATCATCGACTGCATCCTTATGTAATACATGTATCACTAGCCACTTTAACTATGCCACTTTGTTTACTTTGTTTACATACTCATCTCATATGTATATACTGTACTCGATACGATCTACTGTATGCTGCCCTGTACCATCACTCATTCATATATCCTTATGTACATATTCTTTATCCCCTTACACTGTGTATAAGACAGTAGTTTTGGAATTGTTAGTTAGATTACTTGTTGGTTATTACTGCATTGTCGGAACTAGAAGCACAAGCATTTCGCTACACTCGCTTTAACATCTGCTAACCATGTGTATGTGACAAATAAAATTTGATTTGATTTGATACTACCCACCACTGCTACCTGTATGCTCTCGTTGGCTGGCCCTCACTTCATATTACTCACCAAACCCACTGGCTCCAGGTCATCTATAAGTCTCTTCTAGGTAAAGCCCCGCCTTATCTCAGCTCACTGGTCACCATATCAGCACTCACCCGTAGCATGCGCTCCAGCAGGTATATTTCCCTGGTCACCCCAAAGCCAACTCCTACTTTGGCTGCCTTTCCTTCCAGTTCTCTGCTGCCAATGACTGGAACGAATTGAATTAAATAAATAAATAAAAATCACTGAAGCTGGAGACTCATATCTCCCTCACTAACTTTAAGCATCAGCTGTCAGAGCAGCTTACAGATCATTGCACCTGTAAATAGCCCATCCAACTACATGTACTTACGTACTATTGTTTGTACAGATGAACGTGGTACCTTCAGGCATTTGCAAATTGCTCCCAAGGATGAACCAGACTTGTGGAGGTCTACAATTTTTCTTCTGAGGTCTTGGCTGATTTCTTTTCATTTTCCCATAATTTCAAGCAAAGAGGCACTGAGTTTGAAGGTAGGCCTTGAAATAGATCCACAGGTACACCTCCAATTGACTCAAATGATGTCAATTAGCCTATCCGAAGCTTCTTAAGTCATGACTGTTTAAAGGCACAGTGTATGTAAACTTCTGACCCACTGGAATTGTGATACAGTGAAATAGTCTGTCTGTAAACAATTGTTGGAAAAATTACTTGTGTCATGCACAAAGTAGATGTCCTAACTGACTTGCCAAAACTGTAGTTTGTTAGCAAGAAATTTGTGGAGTGGTTGAAAAACAAGTTTCAATGACTCCAACCTAAGTGTATGTAAACTTCCGACATCAACTGTATGTATATTAAATGCATAAAATTATCTAAATTGTGACACTTTATTTGTACTTATATTCTTAGTATATCAGATAAAGAGAACAACAAATATACTTTGAATACATCTTAAGTACATTTTATGTATATTTCTAATAAATGAGAAGTATACTAAAATTCGAATTCACTGTAAATGTGTTGTATGTTTGATGTAGTTGACCAAATAACGTCATTGTATTATTAGTATACTAGCATCATCAATGAAATTGTTTTTGAATTAGAATTCCTGTACTTTCTTTACAAATAAAGTGCATTTATGTTTTTCAAGTAAACTTATACAAATAGACATCTACTTATTAACCACATTGGCTATTGTAATTAGCCATGTAAAGGTTAACTTGATTGACCAAGGCATCTTCTCAGCCAATGTTACAACAGGCTACTTACACAGCACTTGTGGTGGGAGCAGCACTTTAGAAGCAAAATTGTTTAACTGTGCACCAGTAGCATTTTGCACTTTAGATGTTCACATTACACTGATAAATTAACAATGAAAAACATTTGTAATGTGTAACGTGTAATTCAAAGTACAACATTATTAAATTGGAAAACATCAACAAATGTGAATAAGCTAAATAAGAGGAAAAGCATCATATTATAAATCAACTTAAAACTGCAGAAAATTATCCTGGGTAATGGTGGAAAAAAGTACTCAAATACCTGAATAAAGAGGCCTTAATAAAAATGACTAAGTAAAGATAAGTCACCTAGTAAAATACTACTTAAGTAAAAGCCTTAAACGATCTGGTTTTAAATGTACTTAAGTACCGTGGTGGAAAAAGTACTGAATTGTCATACTTAAAAAGTAAAAGTACTTCAAATTCCTTATATTAAGCATATCATTGCCTGTGTGTGTGTGTGTGTGTGTGTGTGTGTGTGTGTGTGTTCAAAGGTTTGGGATCACTTAGAAATGTCTTTGTTTTTGAAAGAAATAGAGTGTAGACATTGTTAATGTTGTAAATGACTATTGTAGCTGGAAACAGCAGATTTTTAATGGAATATCTACATAGGTGTACAGAGGCCCATTATCAGCAACCATCACTCCTGTGTTCCAAAGGCACGTTGTGTTAGTTTATCATTTTAAAAGGCTAATTGATCATTAGAAAACCCTGGAGTGATAGGTGTGCAGAAGATGATGAATGCGCAAGTAGAAATACTGGGGTGTAAAGGAGGAAAAAACAATATGGGGATGAGGTACAGTATAAGCACCATGTGACCACGCAGCCGTCATACCACTCAGGAAGGAGACGCGTTCTGTCTCCGAGAGATGAACGTACTTTGTAGCGAAAAGTGCAAATCAATCCCAAAACAACAGCAAAGGACCTTGTGAAGATGCTGGAGGAAACAGGTACAAAAGTATCTATATCCACAGTAAAACGAGTAATATATCGACATAACCTGAAAGGCCGCTCAGCAAGGAAGAAGCCATTGCTCCAAAACCGCCATAAAAAAGCCTGACTACGGTTTGCAACTGCACATGGGGACAAAGATCGTACTTTTTGGAGAAATGTCCTCTGGTCTGATGAAACAAATATAGAACTGTTTGGCCATAATGACCATCATTATGTTTGGAGGAAAAAGGGGGAAGCTTGCAAGCCGAAGAACACCATCCCAACCATGAAGCACGGGGGTGGCAGCATCATGTTGTTGGGGTGCTTTGCTGCAGGAGGGACTGGTGTACTTCACAAAATAGATGGCATCATGAGGAGAAAATTATGTGGATATATTGAAGCAACATCAAGACATCAGTCAGGAAGTAGAAGCTTGGTCGCAAATGGACAATGACCCCAAGCATACTTCCAAAGTTGTGGCAAAATGGTTTGGTAACAAAGTCATGGTATTGGAGTGGACATCACAAAGCCCTGACCTCAATCTTATAGAAAATGTGTTGACAGAACAGTAAAAGCATGTTCGAGCAAGGAGGGCACTAAACCTGACTCAGTTACACCAGCTCTGTCAGGAGCTATGGGCCAAAACTTATTGTGGGAAGCTTCTGGAAGGCTACCCAAGTTAAACCATTTAAAGCCAATGCTATCAAATACTAATTGAGTTTATGTTAACTTCTGACCCACTGGGAATTTGATGAAAGAAATAAAAGCTGAAATAAATCATTCTCTACTATTATTCTGACATTCTTAAAGTAAAGTGGTGATCCTAACTGAACTAAGACAGGGAATTTTTACTAGGATTACATGTCAGGAATTGTGAAAAACTGAGTTTAAATGTATTTGGCTAAGGTGTATGTAAACTTCCGACTTCAACTGTAAATGCTAATAAAGTAATATTAAATGTGTATATATATAAAAAATATTTATTACATTTTAAATATACTTTAGTGTCTTTCTTACAGATACTTAAATATATTAATGAAGTATGATTTAAGTATATTTAAAGATGCATTTTTCTGACTGGGTTGTGATGATGGAGTCTATTGCTAACACCTAGAAAGGACACCAGTCAGTGATTACCACCCTGCCGCTGTCTTACTGACAGTTGTGGCTACTTTGCGTGATGTATTGTTGTCTCTACCTTCTTGCCCTTTGTGCTGTTGTCGTGCCCAATAATGTTTGTACCATGTTTTGTGCTGATGCCATGTTGTGTTGCTACCATGCGGTGTTGTCATGTGTTGTTACCTTGTTATGTTGTCGTCTTAGGTCTCTCTTTATGTAGTGTAGTCACTTGTTGTGATGTGTGTTTTGTCATATATTTTTTTTAAATATTTAATCCCAGGCCCCCTTCCCGCAGGAGGCCTTTTGCCTTTTGGTAGGCCGTCATTGTAAATAAGAATGTGTTCTTAACTGACTTGCCTAGTTAAATAAAAAAACAGCAACAGTTCAGATTTGTTTATGATGTTTCTGTGGCTGAATTAGACTAATCCGCTAATTTAAAGGCATGTTCACATACTTTTGGCCATGTAGTCTATTTAAAGTCACAGAATGCATTTATAGCACATTGTTTGTTAAAGACTTCATGTTAGTATTTTTCCTGAAGCACAAAAAGCATTGTTATGATTGAAAACAATTGTTGTATTCAACACACTGAAACCAGACACATACTACAGTATGAAGTATTGCCTCCAGAAATATGTTTTGGGGTTGTTCTCCTAGTCTCTGAAACGGAACCTTTTATTATACTAATGACAAATCTCCACTTTTAGTTGTTTTTCATTGTTCTTAAAGTAAAACTATAATAGTTTTTGGAATTGAGGGAGAAGGAAAAGGAGAGATTTCATTTTAGCACAGCAAACTTCTTTGTATGTTAATTTCTAAACCAAAACACAATAGAGAGGGCAAGGAAGCGCTCAACCACACTTTCAGATTTAGTATCAATTACAGTAAAACAGTGTCTGATATTTCATCTTCTGAAACAATACAGTCCTCAAACATAATCAAATGAATTTAAAAAATGTACCCTCACACATGGATGTATTCTACAGAGTGATTAGGAACAGAACGCTAGGGGATTGAATTCCCGCTATGAGAAATGTCGGCCATTTTGAAAATGAGGATTCAAGCTTTTAAGAAGAAAAAATGTTGCGGGATGGCAGTGTTTTTTCCCCAGTTCTGTGTTCTCTGTTTGAGTATTCAGACAATATCTTGGAACTATAAATGTGGATGAGCACAACTCTTTGGTGCTCTCAACTCAATAAAATCATGTTTCACACAGTGAAAATGACTTTTTTGTTCAGACACTTGGAATCATATACAATACATATTTTAGAGGGATGCCTGACAGAGATTTCAGTGGATTGATGTTGTGTGTCCCTGCCCTAAGAATGGGCCTTAAAGACAAAAAGCCTGGCAGATGATAGAGCTACTCTCATTCATTCTGTGTCTCATTTTTACCCTCTCTCTCTCTCTCTGTAAATGGTTTACCAAGGCAGCATCACCACATACACTGCTCCCAAGTGACGCAACAGTCTAAGGCACTGCATCTCAGTGCATGAGGTGTCACTAATAGTCCTTGGTTTGAATCCAGGCTGTATCACATCCAGCCGTTATTGAGAGTCCCATAGGCTGGCGCACAATTGGCACCAGCGTCGTCCTGGGTAGGCCGTCATTGTAAATAACAATTTGTTCTTAACTGACTTGTCTAGTTAAATAAAGGTTTAATTAAAAAAATAACTTTCATGTGCCCCAATGGAGTTTTCAGAG
This sequence comes from Oncorhynchus nerka, assembly GCF_034236695.1. Classification (NCBI taxonomy): domain Eukaryota; kingdom Metazoa; phylum Chordata; class Actinopteri; order Salmoniformes; family Salmonidae; genus Oncorhynchus; species Oncorhynchus nerka. Next base: position 38,005,584 of record NC_088410.1, on the reverse strand, counting down.
ATTAGCCAAAATAAGGCCTATAGCCTAATATTATCTTCCCGGAATAACATTACAATTAAGTAGTACTGGCTGTTACCATGACGATGGCAGACATCAATACCTACATTGAGAGAGGAAAAACATCAAGCGGATGGCTACTCTTTTCTCCCTGTTCACCCATGACTACTGCCTGTTCTACCACGACTGCGTGGCCAAATACGACTCCGACATCATCAAGTTTGCTGATGACATGGCGATGGTAGGCCTAATCACCGACGGCGATAAGAGTCTTGGCACCGCCCTTGACCGAAAAAAGTGCTACAGAAGGTGGTGTGGACAGCCCAGTACATCACCGGGGCCGAACTCCCTGCCATCCAGGACCTCTATATCAGGCTGTCAGAGGAAGGTCCGAAAGATTGCCAATGACTTCAGCCACCCAAGTCATAGACTGTTCATTCTGCTACTGCCTGGCAAACGGTACCGGAGCATTGGTTCTCGGACCAACAAGCTCTGAGACAGCGTCTACCCCCAATCCAGAAGACTGTTAAATAGTCATAAGACTGCTAAATAGTTCCTTAAATGGTTACCCATTCTATCTGCACTGACGCTATGCACACTCACAAGACAATACAGTATACTATACACACTATACTCACACACTACACTGACACTCTCACACAAAACCACTCTCATATACTACATACAGTTGAAGTGGGAAGTTTACATAAATATATTTGGCTAAGGTGTAAGCAACATTTTTCACAATTCCTGACATTTAATCCTAGTAAAAATGACCTGTTTTAGGTCAGTTAAGATTACCACTTTATTTTAAGAATGTAAAATGTAGGAATAATAGTAGAGAGAATGATTTATTTCAGCTTTTATATCTTTCATCACATTCCCAGTTGGTCAGAAGATTACATACACTCAATTCGTATTTGGTAGCATTGCCTTTAAATTGTTTAACTTGGGTCAAATGTTTCAGGTAGCCTTCCACAAGCTTCCCACAATAAGTTGGGTGAATTTTTGGCCCATTCCTCCTGACAAACCTGGTGTAACTGAGTGAGGTTTGTAGGCCTCCTTGCTCACACACACTTTTTCAGTTCTGCTCACAAATTATCTATAGGATTGAGGTCAGGGCTTTGTGTTGGCCACTCCAATACCTTGACTTTGTTGTCCTTAAGCCATTTTGCCACAACGTTGGAAGTATGCTTGGGGTCATTGTCCATTTGGAAGACCCATTTGCGACCAAGCTTTAACTTCCTGATTGATGTCTTGAGATGTTGCTTCAATATATCCACATAATTTTCCTGCCTTATGAAGCCATCTATTTTGTGAAGTGCACCAGTCCCTCCTGCAGCAAAGCATCCCCACAACATGATGCTGCCACCCCCGTGCTTCACGGTTGGGATGGTGTTCTTCGGCTTGCAAGCTTCCCCCTTTTTCCTCCAAACATAATGATGGTCATTATGGCCAAACAGTTCTATATTTGTTTCATCAGACCAGAGGACATTTCTCCAAAAAGTACGATCTTTGTCCCCATGTGCAGTTGCAAACCGTAGTCTGGCTTTTTATTGGCGGTTTTGGAGCAGTGGCTTCTTCCTTGCTGAGCGGCCTTTCAGGTTATGTCGATATAGGACTCGTTTTACTGTGGATAGAGATACTTATGTACCTGTTTCCTCCAGCATCTTCACAAGGTCCTTTGCTGTTGTTCTGGGATTGATTTGCACTTTTCGCACCAAAGTACATTCATCTCTAGGAGACAGAATGCGTCTCCTTCCTGAGCGGTATGACGGTTGCGTGGACCCATGGTGTTTATACTTGCGTACTATTGTTTTTTACAAATGAACGTGGTACCTTCAGGCATTTGGAAATTGCTCCCAAGGATGAACCAGACTTGTGGAGGTCTACAATTTTTCTTCTGAGGTGATTTCTTTAGATTTTCCCATGATGTCAAGCAAAGAGGCACTGAGTTTGAAGGTATGCCTTGAAATACATCCACAGGTACACCTCCAATTGACTCATATGATGTCAATTAGCCTATCAGAATCTTCTAAAGCCATGACATCATTTTATGGAATTTTCCAAGCTGTTTAAAGGCACAGACAACTTAGTGTATTTAAACTTCTGACCCACTGGAATTGTGATACAGTGAATTATAAGTGAAATAATCTGTCTGTAAACAATTGTTGGAAAAATTACTTGTGTCATGCACAAAGTAGATGTCCTAACCGACTTGCCAAAACTATAGTTTAACAAGACATTTGTGGAGTGGTTGAAAAAGGAGCTTTAATGACTCCAACCTAAGTGTATGTAAACTTCCGACTTCAACTGTACGCACACATACTTTGTCTATGGAGATTGCTTGGCTTTGTACTCGATTTTATACACCTGTCTGCAACAGGTGTGGCTGAAATAGCTGAATCCACTAATTTGAAGGGGTGTCCACATACTTTTGTGTGTATATACAGTGCATTCAGACCCCTTGACTTTTTTCACATTTTGTTACGTTACAGCCTTATTCTAAAATGGATTAAATTGTTTTTTCGCCTCATAAATCTAGAAGAAAAAAATATTACATTTACATAAGTATTCAGACCTTTACTCAGTACTTTGTTTTTGCACCTTTGGCAGTGATTACAAACTCGAGTCTTCTTGGGTATGACGCTACAAGCTTGGCACACCTGTATTTGGGGAGTTTCTCCCATTCTTCTCCGCAGATCCTCTCAAGCTCTGTCAGGTTGGATGGGGAGTGTCACCTCACAGCTATTTTCAGGTCCCTCCAGAGATGTTCAATCAGGTTCAAGTCTGGGCTCATTGAGACTGCGTTGTCTTGGCTGTGTGCTTAGTCATTGTCAGGTTGGAAGATGAACCTCTGGAGCAGGTTTTCATCAAGGATCTCTGTTCTTTGCTCCGTTCATCTTTCCCTCGATCCTTACTAGTCTCCCAGTCCCTGCCGCTAAAGAACATCCCCACAGCATTATGCTGGCACCACCATGCTTCCCCGTAGGTGCCAGGTTTCCTCCAGACGTGATGCTTGGCATTCAGGCCAAAGAATTGAACCTTGGTTTCATCAGAGCAGAGAATCTTGTTTCCGTCTGGCCACTCTACCAATAAGGCCTGATTTGATGGAGGGCTGCAGAGATAGTTTTCCTTCTGGAAGGTTCTTCCATCTCCACAGAGGAACTCTGGAGCTCTGTCAGAGTGACCATCTGGTTCTTGGTTACCTCCCTGACCAAGGCCCTTCTCCCCCGATTGCTCAGTTTGGCCGGGCGGCCAGCTCTAGGAAGAGTCTTGGTGGTTACACACTTCTTCCATTTAAGAATGATCGTGGCCAGTGTGTTCTTGGGGACCTTCAATGCTGCATACATTTTTTGGTACCCTTCCCCAGATCTGTGCCTCGACACAATCCTGTCTCGGAGCTCCACGGACAAATCCTTTGACCTCATGGCTTGGTTTTTGCTCTGACATGCACTGTCAACTGTGGGACCTTATATAGAAAGGTGTGTGCCTGTCCAATCAATTGAATTTACCACAGGTGAACTCCAATCAAGTTGTAGAAACATCAAGGATAATCAATGGAAACATGCACCTGAACTAAACTTTGAGTCTTATACTATAGCAAAAGGGTATGAATATGTATGTAAATAAGGTATTTGTTTTTGATTGTTCATTCATTTGCAAATATACCTAAAAACCTGTTTTCGCTTTGTCCATATTGGGTATTGTGTGTAGATTGATGAGAAAATACGTATTTAATTAATTTTAGAATAAGGCTGTAACGCAACAAAATGTGGAAAAAGTCAAGGTGTCCGATTACGTTCTGAATGCCCTGTATAGTATCCCTCAAATACCTTATACACCTGCACAGTGATATGGTACTGGTACTCCCTGTATAGAACTTCATTAGTGTCCTATTCCTTTTGTGTTACTATTTTTATTTTTATTATTTTATATATTTATTATTTGTTCTTATATATATATATTTTTACTCTACCTAGTTGGGAAGGGCTCTCTTCTTGAAGCATACCAAAATCACTAGCGGGAAGCTGTTCAGAAATAAAATAAAAATATACAGTGCAAATCATGTTATGGTGATAGCCATGGACCAAGGTTAAAGTAAAGAAGTTAAAGTAAATAATGATTGAAAGTTCATGATAAAAAAATCTAATGAAGCTGTCTATCAATGTGAAGTTCAAATGAAAAACTAACATGGAAAAGGTTGATGATTAAATGTGTTCCTAAAAGGACTGCCATTCACTGTTTTGTCGGTCATCTTCTCCTCAATTGCTATGAGACAGACCCAGACCAATCGTTCAACAGAGTGCAGGGGTACTGTCACACAGTAGCTCGCTAACTAACAGCTAAATCATTGGCCAAGTGGAACACAAAATCCTGTCATTTCTGTCTCTATTAGAGGGGGAAGAAAATCACTGGCGCACACTGGAAAAAAAGCTTAGCTTTATCATGGATGAAACTATCGGTGGTGAGGGGAGAGAATTGTTCAAATCAAATCAAATCAATCAAATTTTATTTGTCACATACACATACACATGGTTAGCAGATGTTAATGCGAGTGTAGCGAAATGCTTGTGCTTCTAGTTCCGACAATGCAGTAATAACCAACAAGTAATCTAACTAACAATTCCAAAACTACTGTCTTATACACAATGTAAGGGGATAAAGAATATGTACATAAGGATAAATGAATGAGTGATGGTACAGAGCAGCATAGGCAAGATACAGTAGATGGTATCGAGTACAGTATATACATATGAGATGAGTATGTAAACAAAGTGGCATAGTTAATGTGGCTAGTGATACATGTATTACATAACAATGCAGTCGATGATATAGGGTACAGTATATACCTATGCATATGAGATGAATAATGTAGGGTAAGTAACATTATATAAGGTAGCATTGTTTAAAGTGGCTAGTGATATATTTACATCATTTCCCATCAATTCCCATTATTAAAGTGGCTGGAGTTGAGTCAGTGTCAGTGTGTTGGCAGCAGCCACTCAATGTTAGTGGTGGCTGTTTAACAGTCTGATGGCCTTGAGATAGAAGCTGTTTTTCAGTCTCTCGGTCCCAGCTTTGATGCACCTGTACTGACCTCACCTTCTGGATAATAGCGGGGTGAACAGGCAGTGGCTCGGGTGGTTGATGTCCTTGATGATCTTTATGGCCTTCTTGTAACATCGGGTGGTGTAGGTGTCCTGAAGGGCAGGTAGTTTGCCCCCGGTGATGCGTTGTGCAGACCTCACTACCCTCTGGAGAGCCTTACGGTTGAGGACGGAGCAGTTGCCGTACCAGGCGGTGATACAGCCCGCCAGGATGCTCTCGATTGTGCATCTGTAGAAGTTTGTGAGTGCTTTTGGTGACAAGCCGAATTTCTTCAGCCTCCTGAGGTTGAAGAGGTGCTGCTGCGCCTTCTTCACGATGCCGTCTGTGTGAGTGGACCAATTCAGTTTGTCTGTGATGTGTATGCCGAGGAACTTAAAACTTGCTACCCTCTCCACTACTGTTCCATTGATGTGGATAGGGGGGTGTTCCCTCTGCTGTTGCCTGAAGTCCACAATCATCTCCTTAGTTTTGTTGACGTTGAGTGTGAGGTTATTTTCCTGACACCACACTCCGAGGGCCCTCACCTCCTCCCTGTAGGCCGTCTCGTCGTTGTTGGTAATCAAGCCTACCACTGTTGTGTCATCCGCAAATTCATGGCTGATGAACAGAACAGGATGTATGTTCAGTGGACCATTATTGGATAACAAAGGCATCATACTCTGTCTCCAGAAGTCGTGAGTGACAACTAGCAAAGGAAGCAGCAGAACCACGCAACCAACCCTGATGATTTAAACACACATAGTCACCTGAAACGACACACATAGTCACCTGAAACGACACACATAGTCACCTGAAACGACACACATAGTCACCTGAAACGACACACATAGTCACCTGAAACGACACAAATAATCACCTGATGAAATAAATCAAAATAGCCACTAAAAATAAACACCAAAAGATCAACTGTGACAACGACGAGACAGCCTATAGGGAGGAAGTCAGAGACCTGGCCGGGTGGTGCCAGAATAACAACCTATCCAAGACTAAGAGATTATTGTGGACTACAGGAAAAGGAGGACCGAGCACGTCCTCATTCTCATCGACGGGGCTGTAGTGGAGCAGGTTGAGAGCTTCCAGTTCCTTGGTGTCCACAACAACAACAAACTAGAATGGTCCAAACACACTAAGACAGTCGTGAAGTGGGAACGACAAAGCCTATTCCCCCTCAGGAAACTAAAAAGGTTTGGCATGGGTCCTGAGATCCTCAAAAGGTTCTAGAGCTGCAACATCGAGAGCATCCTGACTGGTTGCATCACTGCCTGGTATGGCAACTGCTCGGCCTCTGACCGCAAGGCACAACAGAGGGTAGTGCGTACGGCCCAGTTCATCATGGGGGCTAAGCTGCCTGCCATCCAGGACCTCTACACCAGGCGGTGTCAGAGGAAGGCCCTAAAAATTGTCAAAGACCCCAGCCATAGACTGTTTTCTCTGCTACCTCATGGCAAGCGGTACCGGAGTGCCATGTCTAGGACAAAACGGCTTACCCCCAAGCCATAAGACTCCTGAACAGGTAATCAAATGGACACCCGGACTATTTGCATTGTGTTCCCCCAACCCCTCTTTTTACGATGCTGCTACTCTCTGTTTATCGTATATGCATAGACACTTTAACCATACATTCATGTACATACTATCTCAATTGGGCCGACCAACCAGTGCTCCCGCACATTGGCTAACCGGGCTATCTGCATTGTGTCCCACCCACCACCCGCCAACCCCTTTTAACACTACTGCTACTCTCTGTTCATCATATATGCATAGTCACTTTAACCATACCTACATGTACACACTACCTCAATCAGCTGGACTAACGGGTGTCTGTATGTAGCCTCGCTACTGTATATAGCCTGTCTTTTTACTGTTGTTTTATTTCTTTATCTACCTATTGTTCACCTAATACCTTTTTTTGCACTATTGGTTAGAGCCTGTATGTAAGCATTTCACTGTAAGGTCTACTACACCTGTTGTATTCAGCGCACGTGACAAATAAACTTTGATTTGATTAGAATCTAACACAAGGATCCAATGACGGGTGAACAATCCCAGGAATGAGTCAGGTGAACTCTAAATGAACTCCGGTGATGTAATAGGCGTATTACCCAATTCCCTTCTAAAGTCTCCAGTTGGGAGAGAGAGGAGAGATATTGGAGTCTGTTAGTAGACTCATGCTTGAAGTGACTTGATGTTGATTCCCTTCATTCGCACCCTGTGGACGCTCGTAATGTCTTAATGCCTTCCGCGCTGCCACAGAATGGAGCATTACAGGCCTATCAAGCCTGCCTCATTAGCTCAATGTGAGGGGGAACTGAACACCATGAACAATGTGGCGTAAAGGAAGTTGACTCTGAATTAGGGGCCTTTTTAAGCCTTGTTCACACTGCAAGCCTTAATGATCAAATCCATTTTGGAATATTGACTGTCCAAACAGCAAGTACCCAAATCAGATTTGTGTGTGTTCAGACAGAAGTAATTTGCTGACATGGCTACGCTAGTTGTCATAGTAAAAATGGGTGTGTGTGTGCAGTGGTGTAGGCTGATTGGCGGTGGTGCTCCTACTTCCGATCACTCAGAAGTTATGTAGCAAGTTAAAGTGACAACAATACCTGCCATGGATGTTTCCCAGTTGCTTTGAATGTTCAAAATCATAGTGTGAGAACATGATCCAACTTTCAAAACAAGTCCTTTTTAGTTAGCCACAGCAGTCAACTAGCTAGCGGTTTAGCTCTCTAGCGCATTCACTCATTTGTTTGTAAACAATTAACTAGCTAGTTGGCTACATGTTCTTGTCAAACTGTCAACAAGAGTAGCTAGCAAGAAGGAAGATATTCCAAATAACAGTCTAAAACCCACTTGAGGGCAAATAAATCAGATTTGACCATTCAGACACAAGTCGCATGGCCAGGAATCAGATTTCTATCGGACTTCAAACCCCCTACAGAGGTGGTTAGAAATGTGGCTTCAACTATCCAATTCCATGTGCTTTTGGGCTGTTCGGAAAATAACATATTCAAGTAAGATATGCAATTTTTGGGTGGGGAGGGGCTTTAGTTTTCCAACACGTAAGGGAATGACATTTTCTCAAGATGCTGATCCAAGGTAAGTTTAGCATTTTATCCCCTCATGTTTAAGGTTAAGATTTTAGTACGCTGATGCTAGATCTGTGCCTATGGGCAACATCTACATGGGAACTTGCCATACACACAGTCCTCCACAGAAGTACATGATTAATAGGTAGACTCATAAACAACAAGACATAGCCCAGTGTGATCTCACCTCTATTCGTGGACACTGATGACAGTCTTTATGGCATTAGATAAGATATAACACAAATGCTTTTCTGTAATATACCTAATAGGTAACACTTCATAATGGTGTAAATGAGTTAATACCAACACAGCGTCCCTGAGCAAAATCAAAAATAAACTAACACTCAATAAAGACAATGTACGTTTGATTGAAATAAATCTATTATTTATATTGATTGGAATGTTATTCATGAAAAGGAGTTCAGTATTTCCATACATCCCCGTACTTATTTTCAATCTACAAAGGGTTAGTATTTGGATATTTACTAATAGTAAGAGTATGGCAGTGGCTCAGATAATAGTACAAACATACAGGTACACCAGTTCCCTCCAATACAAAGACCACAGAGGATAGATAGATGAGTATCACATAACAGTTGGAGAGAAGGATTAGAGTTACAAAATTCCAGTAAGTTTACCAAAATTCCCCGGTTTTAGGAGAACATTTGCTATCTAGGACCAAAAAGGGTTCTTCAGCTGTCCCCATATCAGAACCCTTTGAATAACCCTTTTTAGTTCCAGGTAGAACCTTTTGGTGTTTAATGTATACTGAACAAAAATATAAAACGCAACAATTTCAATGATTTTACTGAGTTACAGTTCATATAAAGAAATCAGCTAATTGAAATAAATTCACTAGACTCTAATCTATGGATATTACATGACTGGGGCACAGGCATTGATTGTCCTGGGAGGGAATAGGCCCAACCACTGGGGAGCCAGGCCCAGCCAATTACAATGAGTTTTTCCCCACAAAAGGGCTTTATTACAGACAGATAAATACTCCTCAATTTCATCAGCTGTCCAGATGGCTGGTCTCACACGAATCTGCAGGTGAAGAAGCCGGATGTGGAGGTCATGGGCTGACATGGTTAGACGTGCTGCCAAATTCTCTAAAACGTTGGAGGCGGCTTATGGTAGAGAAATTAACATTAAATTATCTGGAAACAGCTCTGGGGGACATTCCTGCAGTCAGCATGCCAATTGCACACTTCCTCAAAACTTGAGACATTTGTGGCATTGTGTTGTTTGACAAAACTGCACATTTTAGAGTGGCCTTTTATTGTGTCCAGCACAAGGTGCACCTGTGTAATGATCATGCTGTTTAATCAGCTTCTTGATATGCCACATCTGTCAGGTGGATGGATTATCTTGGCAAAGGAGAAAATGTTCACTAACAGAGATGTAAACAAATTTGTGCACAACCTTTTAGAGAAATAAGCTTTTTGTGCGCATGGAACATTTCTGGGATCTTATGTTCATATTTTTTATTCAATATAGAACCCTTTCCAAAAGAGTTCTACCCGGAAGCAAAAAAGGGTTCTACCCAGAACGAAAATAAGGGTTCTGCTACAGCCAAAACAACTATTTTGGAACCCTTTTTCTAAGTGTAATCAGAATATTTAAAGTGTGTTGAAAGTGTATAGCACCAGTTACAATGGCAAAACCCCTCAAGTGAGTTTTATCACTTGACAACATCAAAACAACAAGATATGACTACCATTTGTTGAGGGGTATGCAAAACACTATCATGTATCACAAAAGCATTGCTACTAAAGGTCTGGGTTTCTGTAGTCTTTTTGTAAATGGACTTATATTAGCTTTACTTTTTCGTAATAAACCTTAGGTAAGGTTCCATTTCTCCTCCACATCCAAACGAAGACAGACGGCAATTTGTTATACCAAAGAAAAGAGCACACTCCATCATATGAACTATGACCTTTCAACATGGAAGATGGTCTGGGTTTTGTAGCTGCAACAATGATCCTGGGTCTTGTGCTGTCCAGCTGTTTCCTTTACAGTTTTGTGAAGTCTCCTGTATCCTTCCAAGTTCAGAGATTCGTTCCAACTCTCACACGGGAGTCGTTCTCCTGTTCACACCCTCCTTCAGATCTTTCTGGAAGCAGTTGTGGACCTGCAGGAAACTTGAGTCACGCTCTGGACTACAGTACCCAGCTATCCCACTTTTCATAGTGTCCCTGCTGAGGGCGTACATGGAGATCCCACTCATGGGCATCCCAAAGCTTGCTCCACTTCCTACGCCTGCTCCCCCTCCTCCTCCCATCTTCACCCCGACGGGTGAGGTCTCTCGGGACGGGTCGGTGGAGCGGGAACTGGAGCGTCGCCGCCGGTAACGGTAACTAGGGATACGGGAGTAGGGCGAGGTGGTTTTGATGAACTCACGCCTCGCCCGGCACCGCGTCTCCTTGTTCTTCTCGATGTAGATGTTGACAGCGAGAACGCCGACGGACTCGGCCACGATGAAGGACAGAGCTCCGAAGTAGAAAGACCAGCCGTATCCATAGCTGCCCTTATTGTTCTCGTCCTTCTTGTCGCTGGGGTCACCGGCATTACTGGAGATGTAGACGATGATGCCGATGATGTTGCTTAGACCTGAGGAGATACATAGAGAGGTATAAATGAGAGGTGCTTGGAGGGCCTTGCCCATACAGTAGCTTAGTGTTTCCAAAAGTACATACAGTATATGTAAAATTAGTGGGTAATGTCTACTCCAAGGCAATGCTAAATGTGCAGGGAATCGCCACCATTGCAATATTATTAATAGCTGTGTGACGTCACCTACCTGCAGCCACAAACAGGATGCCGGCGCTGAGCAGGATGTTGTTCCTACTGCTGTAGATCCTCCCAGCCCCGACACACAGTCCTCCCAGCAACAACAAGATGTTGCTCAGGATGGGGAAGAGGCTGGAGGCCCGCACTATACCTGTATAGTACACAGCAGTTAGGATGGTTAGCATGTTTGCAACGTTAGCATGACTACAACATCAGTATGTTTAGGATGATTAGCATGTTTCAGCATTAGCACGTTCAGCATCGTCACTAACTCACCATCTCTGTACATTTTCTGCTGTTATTGCATTATGGATGTACAGAGAAGTGTGCTAGTACTTTTAACATTGTTGTTAACGCACCATTTTGGCTGCTATTGCATTACATGCATGTAGCCAAATGTAAAGGACAAGACATTTTTGGCATCATCACTAACACACAGTTGAAACTATGACACAAGCCATTTTTTCTTAGTTCTTAGCATTGTTTTAGAAATATATTTTTATAAGGTTGTTTCCAATACACAGCAGGCCAAGAGCTAGCAGCGGTTAGCACACCCTAAATTTCTATTTATTTTTGATACTTACGTACAGTATATTTAAAACCAAATACTTTTAGACTTTTACACTTATTCTAGTAGTATATTTTCTAGTTACGTAACTTTAATTTTACTCAAGTCTATATAAACTCAGCACTTATGTCATCGGTCTCTCTATAGCTCCAATTACTGTCATGACATCATGCTGTTATGGACCAGGGCCAAGGGAGTATTGACAGATAAAGCACACCTTGTCCACTGACTACCATTGAGTATCTACGGGCAACCATTGAGTATCTATGGGCATTGTGTGCTTTTACACACGATGATAAAGGATGAAAAGACATCTGGATGTGGTGGCGGGAGACAGGCACTTACGTAAGATGTATTCCGAGCTGTCTGTGTCATAGTTGTTATCTTCTGGGAAGTGATTGATCCGAAGACAGCTTCCTTTGTTGATCCCTGTGGAGTCCAAAGAACCACAGAAAGTCTTGTTAGAAAAGGACATTTGAAACATGGCTAAAGATTTTTATACAGTACCAGTCAAAAGCTTGGACACACCTACTCATTAAAAGGGTTTTTCTTTAAAACAATGAAATAACACATATGGAATCATGTAGTAACCAAAAAAGTGCTAAACAAATCCAAATATATTTGAGATTCTTCAAAGTAGCCACACTTTGCATTCTCTCAACCAGCTTCATGAGGTAGTCACCTGGAATGCATTGCATTTAACAGGTGTGCCTTGTTAAAAAAAAAAATATTTCCTTCTTAATGTGTTAATGTGTTTGAGCCAATCAGTTGTGTTGTGACAAGGTAGGGGTGGTCTACAGAAGATAGCCCTATTTGGTAAAAGACCAAGTCCATATTATGGCAATAACAGCACAAATAAGCAAAGAGAAATGACAGTCCATCATTACTTTAAGACATGAAGGTCAGTCAATGCAGAACATTTCAAGAACTTTAAAAGTTTCTTCAAGTGCAGTTGCAAAGAACATCAAACGCTATGATGAAACTGGCTCATGAGGACCGCCACAGGAAATTAAGACCAAAAGTTACCTCTGATGCAGAGGATAAGTTCATTAGAGTTACCAGCCCCAGAAATTGCAGCCCAAATAAATGCTTCAGAGTTCAAGTAACTGACATCTCAACATCAACTGTTCATAGGAGACTGCATGAATCAGGCCTTCATTGTCAAATTGCTGCCTAGAAACCCCTACTAAAGGACACCAATAAGGAGGAGAGACTTGCTTGGGCCAAAAAACCCGAGCAATGGACATTAGACCGGTGGAAATCTGTCATTTGGTCTGATGAGTCCAAATTTGGGATTTTTGGTTCCAACCGCCCGTGTCTTTGTGAGACGCAGCGTAGATGAACAGATGATCTCCGCATGTGTGGTTCCCACCGTGAAGCATGGAGGAAGAGGTGTGATGGTGCTTTGCTGGTGACACTGTCAGAGATTCATTCAGAATTCAAGGCACACTTAACCAGCCTCGTTACCACAGCGATACGCCATCCCATCTGGTTTGCGCTTAATGGGACTATCATTTGTTTTTCAACAGAACAATTACCCAAAACACACCTCCAGGCTGTGTAAAGGGCTATTTGACCAAGAAGGAGAGTGATAAGTGCTGCATCAAATGACCTGGCTTCCACAATCACCTGACCTCAACCAAATTGAGATGGTTTGGGATGCAGAGTGAAGGAAAAGCAGCCAACAAGTGCTCCGTATATGTGGGAACTGCTTCAAGACTGTTGGAGCGAGTGGTCGCATCCGCACTTCGGTCTGCAGGTAGTATAACTTTTCATTACATTTCATTACATTTCATTATAGTACAACGGTTTGATTTGTCTAATCTTAGCAATTTCTTCTTAGCTAGCTACATAGCCGTCATTGTATCAAAGATAATTGCGTAATTATCGTATTTCGTCGTCCTAACGTAGTCTACACTGCTATCTGCCCAGCAGCTAGCAAACGTCCACCGTTTACCGAATAGCAGCACCGTAGAAACTATTACACTCAACTGAACGACTTGATTAGTGTAGTGTTAGCTAGCTACATAGTTGTCTTTGCTGTCTTCGTATCCAAGATAATTGTGTAGTTTAGAGTGTGTAGTTTTAGAGTGATTATCTTAATTTACCGAGGTTAGCTAGCCAGCTATTTGTCGTCCTTAACGTAGGAGACACTGCTAGCTAGCCAACAGCTAGCCAACGTCTACCGAATAGAACTTCCGCACTCAACAACCCGGTCCGCTTCGCTCCACAGGTAGTATCACATTTTCATTTCATTTCATTACAGTACAACGGTTTGATTTGTTTGATCGTAGCTAGCTACATAGCTAGCTACATAGCCGTCTTTGTATCAAAGATAATTGTATAGTCTAGAGCGATTTTCTAGGTTAGCTAGCCAGCTATTGTCGTTCTTTTAACGCAACGTAATGTAATCAACACTGCTAGCTAGCCAGCTAGCCCCCGAATAGCAGCACTGTAAAAACTATTACACTCAACGGAACGACTTGATTAGTGTAGTGTCAACAACGCAGCCACTGCCAGCTAGCCTACAAAGTCAACAACGCAGCCACTGCCAGCTAGCCTACTTCAGCAGTACTGTATCATTTTAATCATTTTAGTCAATAAGATTCTTGCTACGTAAGCTTAACTTTCTGAACATTCGAGACGTGTAGTCCACTTGTCATTCCAATCTCCTTTGCATTAGTGTAGCCTCTTCTGTAGCCTGTCAACTATGTGTCTGTCTATCCCTGTTCTCTCCTCTCTGCACAGACCATACAAATGCTCCACACCGCGTGGCCCCGCGGCCACCCTAATCTGGTGGTCCCAGCGCGCACGACCCACGTGGAGTTCCAGGTCTCCGGTAGCCTCTGGAACTGCCGATCTGCGGCCAACAAGGCAGAGTTCATCTCAGCCTATGCCTCCCTCCAGTCCCTCGACTTCTTGGCACTGACGGAAACATGGATCACCACAGATAACACTGCTACTCCTACTGCTCTCTCTTCGTCCGCCCACGTGTTCTCGCACACCCCGAGAGCTTCTGGTCAGCGGGGTGGTGGCACCGGGATCCTCATCTCTCCCAAGTGGTCATTCTCTCTTTCTCCCCTTACCCATCTGTCTATCGCCTCCTTTGAATTCCATGCTGTCACAGTTACCAGCCCTTTCAAGCTTAACATCCTTATCATTTATCGCCCTCCAGGTTCCCTCGGAGAGTTCATCAATGAGCTTGATGCCTTGATAAGCTCCTTTCCTGAGGACGGCTCACCTCTCACAGTTCTGGGCGACTTTAACCTCTCCACGTCTACCTTTGACTCATTCCTCTCTGCCTCCTTCTTTCCACTCCTCTCCTCTTTTGACCTCACCCTCTCACCTTCCCCCTACTCACAAGGCAGGCAATACGCTCGACCTCATCTTTACTAGATGCTGTTCTTCCACTAACCTCATTGCAACTCCCCTCCAAGTCTCCGACCACTACCTTGTATCCTTTTCCCTCTCGCTCTCATCCAACACTTCCCACACTGCCCCTACTCGGATGGTATCGCGCCGTCCCAACCTTCGCTCTCTCTCCCCCGCTACTCTCTCCTCTTCCATCCTATCATCTCTTCCCTCTGCTCAAACCTTCTCCAACCTATCTCCTGATTCTGCCTCCTCAACCCTCCTCTCCTCCCTTTCTGCATCCTTTGACTCTCTATGTCCCCTATCCTCCAGGCCGGCTCGGTCCTCCCCTCCCGCTCCGTGGCTCGACGACTCATTACGAGCTCACAGAACAGGGCTCCGGGCAGCCGAGCGGAAATGGAGGAAAACTCGCCTCCCTGCGGACCTGGCATCCTTTCACTCCCTCCTCTCTACATTTTCCTCCTCCATCTCTGCTGCTAAAGCCACTTTCTACCACTCTAAATTCCAAGCATCTGCCTCTAACCCTAGGAAGCTCTTTGCCACCTTCTCCTCCCTCCTGAATCCTCCTCCCCCCCTCCTCCCTCTCTGCAGATGACTTCGTCAACCATTTTGAAAAGAAGGTCGACGACATCCGATCCTCGTTTGCTAAGTCAAACGACACCGCTGGTTCTGCTCACACTGCCCTACCCTGTGCTCTGACCTCTTTCTCCCCTCTCTCTCCAGATGAAATCTCGCGTCTTGTGACGGCCGGCCGCCCAACAACCTGCCCGCTTGACCCTATCCCCTCCTCTCTTCTCCAGACCATTTCCGGAGACCTTCTCGCTTACCTCACCTCGCTCATCAACTCATCCCTGACCGCTGGCTACGTCCCTTCCGTCTTCAAGAGAGCGAGAGTTGCACCCCTTCTGAAAAAACCTACACTCGATCCCTCCGATGTCAACAACTACAGACCAGTATCCCTTCTTTCTTTTCTCTCCAAAACTCTTGAACGTGCCGTCCTTGGCCAGCTCTCCCGCTATCTCTCTCAGAATGACCTTCTTGATCCAAATCAGTCAGGTTTCAAGACTAGTCATTCAACTGAGACTGCTCTTCTCTGTATCACGGAGGCGCTCCGCACTGCTAAAGCTAACTCTCTCTCCTCTGCTCTCATCCTTCTAGACCTATCGGCTGCCTTCGATACTGTGAACCATCAGATCCTCCTCTCCACCCTCTCCGAGTTGGGCATCTCCGGCGCGGCCCACGCTTGGATTGCGTCCTACCTGACAGGTCGCTCCTACCAGGTGGCGTGGCGAGAATCTGTCTCCTCACCACGTGCTCTCACCACTGGTGTCCCCCAGGGCTCTGTTCTAGGCCCTCTCCTATTCTCGCTATACACCAAGTCACTTGGCTCTGTCATAACCTCACATGGTCTCTCCTATCATTGCTATGCAGACGACACACAATTAATCTTCTCCTTTCCCCCTTCTGATGACCAGGTGGCGAATCGCATCTCTGCATGTCTGGCAGACATATCAGTGTGGATATCGGATCACCACCTCAAGCTGAACCTCGGCAAGACGGAGCTGCTCTTCCTCCCGGGGAAGGACTGCCCGTTCCATGATCTCGCCATCACGGTTGACAACTCCATTGTGTCCTCCTCCCAGAGCGCTAAGAACCTTGGCGTGATCCTGGACAACACCCTGTCGTTCTCAAATAACATCAAGGCGGTGGCCCGTTCCTGTAGGTTCATGCTCTACAACATCCGCAGAGTACGACCCTGCCTCACACAGGAAGCGGCGCAGGTCCTAATCCAGGCACTTGTCATCTCCCGTCTGGATTACTGCAACTCGCTGTTGGCTGGGCTCCCTGCCTGTGCCACTAAACCCCTACAACTCATCCAGAACGCCGCAGCCCGTCTGGTGTTCAACCTTCCCAAGTTCTCTCACGTCACTCCGCTCCTCCGCTCTCTCCACTGGCTTCCAGTTGAAGCTCGCATCCGCTACAAGACCATGGTGCTTGCCTACGGAGCTGTGAGGGGAACGGCACCTCAGTACCTCCAGGCTCTGATCAGGCCCTACACCCAAACAAGGGCACTGCGTTCATCCACCTCTGGCCTGCTCGCCTCCCTACCACTGAGGAAGTACAGTTCCCGCTCAGCCCAGTCAAAACTGTTCGCTGCTCTGGCCCCCCAATGGTGGAACAAACTCCCTCACGACGCCAGGACAGCGGAGTCAATCACCACCTTCCGGAGACACCTGAAACCCCACCTCTTTAAGGAATACCTAGGATAGGATAAAGTAATCCTTCTCACCCCCCTTAAAAGATTTAGATGCACTATTGTAAAGTGGCTGTTCCACTGGATGTCATAAGGTGAATGCACCAATTTGTAAGTCGCTCTGGATAAGAGCGTCTGCTAAATGACTTAAATGGAAATGGAAATGGAAAAGCATTCCAGGTGAAGCTGGTTGAGAGAATGTCAAGAGTGTGCAGTGCTGTCATCAAGGCAAAGGGTGGCTACTTTAAAGAATATAAAATATATTTGGATTTGTTTAACACTTTTTTGGTTACAACATGATTACATGTGTTGTTTCATGTCTTCACTATTATTCTACAATGTAGAAAATAGTAAAAATTAAGATAAACCCTTGAATGAGTTGGTGTCTCCAAACTTTGACTGTGTGTGTGTGTGTGTGTGTGTGTTAAACAATCTGCATCAATGCTCAGTTGGAGTTAACAGTCACATGTACAGAGTTGCAGGTGCAATTGCAGGGCACAGTGAAAATCTTAGGCTTCGAGCTCCAACACGCAGGGGAGCAACAGGAGAAAGAATGTCCATAGGGGGAGTAGCAGGTAAGGTAAGTGAGAGTTGAGACAACACTACGCAACAACACTATACTAATCCAATGGTTGTACATGAACAATGTCTGCTCATTAGAAACATATACACTGCTCAAAAAATAAAGGGAACACTTAAACAACACAATGTAACTCCAAGTCAATCACACTTCTGTGAAATCAAACTGTCCACTTAGGAAGCAACACTGATTAACAATAAATTCCACATGCTGTTGTGCAAATGGAATTGACAACAGGTGGAAATTATAGGCAATTAGCAAGACACCCCCAATAAAGGAGTGGTTCTGCAGGTGGTGACCACAGAAACAGACTCCATGAGGGTGGTATGAGGGCCCGATGTCCACAGGTGGGGGTTGTGCTTACAAGCCCAATACCGTTGCAGGACGTTTGGCATTTGCCAGAGAACACCAAGATTGTCAAATTCACCACTGGCGCCCTGTGCTCTTCACAGATGAAAGCAGGTTCACACTGAGCACATGTGACAGACGTGACAGAGTCTGGAGACGCCGTGGAGAACGTTCTGCTGCCTGCAACATCCTCCAGCATGACCGGTTTGGCGGTGGGTCAGTCATGGTGTGGGGTGACATTTCTTTGGGGGGCAGCACAGCCCTCCATGTGCACGCCAGAGGTAGCCTGACTGCCATTAGGTACCGAGATGAGATCCTCAGACCTCTTGTGAGACCACATGCTGGTGCGGTTGGCCCTGGGTACTCCTCCTGCAATACAATGCTAGACCTCATGTGGCTGGACTGTGTCAGGTCTGGGAGGAGATCCCCCAGGAGACCATCCACCACCTCATCAGGAGCATGCCCAGGCGTTGTAGGGAGGTCATACAGGCACGTGGAGGCCACACACACTACTGAGCCTCATTTTGACTTGTTTTAAGGACATTACATCAAAGTTGGATCAGCCTGTAGTGTGGTTTTCCACTTCAATTTTGAGTGTGACTCCAAATCCAGACCTCCATTGGTTGATAAATTTGATTTCCATTGATAATTTTTGCGTGATTTTGTTGTCAGCACATTCAACTATGTAAAGAAAAAAGCATTGAATAAGAATATTTCATTCATTCAGATCTAGGATGTGTTATTTTAGCAGTGTATTATATCTCATGCCATGTCACAGTGGAAGTGAAGCTAAAATGGCTCCCAATACTCAATGCACTTCTGTGTTGAGCTGTAAAGTCTTAGAGATTGCAGTTTTGTCATACATTGGGGTTTCTTAATTGTCATAATTAAAAATAACAATACAAATGTATTGCCAAAGAAGACATGCCTATTATAATGCTGACTATTTTGTTATACCCCACTGATTTCCATACAAAACAAAACAATTTAACCTGTGAATTATTCATTTATATAATTTCAGTCTCTCGATGTGCAAAACTGATAGAGACATACCCCAAGCGACTTACAGCTGTAATCGCAGCAAAAGGTGGCGCTACAAAGTATTAACTTAAGGGGGCTGAATAATTTTGCACGCCCAATTTTTCAGTTTTTTATTTGTTAAAAAAGTTTGAAATATCCAATAAATGTCGTTCCACTTCATGATTGTGTCCCACTTGTTGTTGATTCTTCACAAAAAAATACAGTTTTATATCTTTATGTTTGAAGCCTGAAATGTGGCAAAAGGTCGCAAAGTTCAAGGGGGCCGAATACTTTCGCAAGGCACTGTACTTCTCATCAGAATGTTTATTTTTGTATAATACTGTGGCGGGGTTGCAGTATCTGTTCTCTGTCAATACTAAGTTGCTTGGGCCGGAGAGAGGTCAAGCGTGTATCTCTTGGCTCCACAATGTCTGTGTGCCAGTCAATGTGTCTCTGTGATCTTGTCAAGATAGGATGGATTTGATATATGCCTGTTGATGTGAGGATTTGTTTAGGTTCTGAGTTTGAGAAAATAACATAGTTTAGGAGACAAAGCTGAACGATAAATTATGCCAATGCTGTCTGGCTATGTGTGTCTTTGCTATAAAGGATCTCAGTTGCAATATGTAAGGGACTCTCAGAGAATTCATTTATAGACACTGAATTGATCTGAGAGTCACAGGGTTGTGATGGAGCTCATATAATTAAAGATGGACTTTATGATAACTCTGACTTGTGTGTGGTTTGCTCTCATGATTTGGTAAATACAGGAAATTTCCACGACACTTTAAACAGCTTGGAAAATTACGAAGAATTATCTCATGGCTTTAGAAGCTTCTGATAACCTAATTGACATAATTTGAGTCAATTGGAGGTGTACCTGTGGATGTATGTCAAGGCCTACCTTCAAACTCAGTTCCTCTTTGCTTGACATCATGGGAAAATCTAAAGAAATCAGCCCCCAGAAAAAAAATTGTAGACCTCCACAAGTCTGGTTCATCCTTGGGAGCAATTTCCAAACACCTGACGGTACCACGTTCACCTGTACAAACAATAGTACGCAAGTATAAACACGATGGGACGCGTTCCGTCTCCTAGAGATGAACGTACTTTGGGGTGAAAAGTGCAAATCAATCCCAGAACAACAGCAAAGGACCTTGTGAAGATGCTGGAGGAAACAGGTACAAAAGTATCTATATCCACAGTAAAACGAGTCCTATATCGACATAACCTGAAAGGCCGCTCAACAAGGAAGGAGCCACTGCTCTAAAACTGCCATAAAAAAGCCAGACTACGATTTGAAACTGCACATGGGGACAAAGATCGTACTTCTTGGAGAAATTTCCGCTTGTCTGATGATACAAAAATAGAACTGTTTGGCCATAATGACCATCGTTATGTTTGGAGGAAAAAGGGGGATGCTTGTAAGCCGGAGAACACCATCCCAACCGTGAAGCACGGGGAAGGCAGCATCATGTTGTGGGGGTGCTTTGCTGCAGGAGGGACTGGTGCACTTCCCAAAATAGATGGCATCATGAGGACAGAAAATTATGTGGATAAATTGAAGCAACATCTCAAGACATCAGTCAGGAAGTTCAAGCTTGGTCGCAAATGGGTCTTCCAAATGGACAATAACCCCAAGCATACGTCAAAATGGCTTAAGGACAACAAAGTCAAGGTATTGGAGTGGCCAACCACAAAGCCCTGACCTCAATCTTATAGAACATTTGTGGGCAGAACTGAAAAAGAATGTGCGTGCAAGGATGCCTAAAAACCTCACTCAGTTACACCAGCTCTGTTTTTTTATTTCACCTTTATTTAACCAGGTAGGCTAGTTGAGAACAGGTTCTCATTTACAACTGCGATCTGGCCAAGCAGTGCGACACAAAACAACTGAGTTACACATGGAATAAACAAGCGTACAGTCAATAACAATAGAAAAAAAGAGTCTATATACAGTGTGTGCAAATGGCGTAAGGAGGTAAGGCAATAAAGACCATAGTAGCGAAGTAATTACAATTTAGCAAATTAACACAAGTGATAGATGAGCAGATGATGATGTGCAAGTAGAAATACTTATGTGCAAGAGAGCAGAAAAGTAAATAAAAACAATATTGGGATGAGGTAGGAAGATTGGGTGGGCTATTTACAGATGGGCTATGTACAGCTGCAGTGATCGGTTAGCTGCTCAGATAGCTGATGTTTAAAGTTAGTGAGGCAAATACAAGTCTCCAGCTTCAGCGATGTTTGTAATTCGTTCCAGTCACTGGCAGCAGAGAACTGGAAGGAAAGGCGGCCAAATTAGGTGTTGGCTTTGGGGATGACCAGTGAAATATACCTGTTGGAGCGTGTGCAACGGGTGGGTGTTGTTATCGTGACCAGTGAGCTGAGATAAGGCGGAGCTTTACCTAGCATAGACTTTTAGATGACCTGGAGCCAGTGGCGATGAATATGTAGCGAGGGCCAGCCGACTAGAGCATACAGGTCGCAGTGGTGGGTGGTATAAGGGGCTTTGGTAACAAAACGGATGGCACTGTGATAGACTGCATCCAGTTTGCTGAGTAGAGTATTGGAAGCTATTTTGTAGATGACATCACCAAAGTCGAGGATCGGTAGGATAGTCAGTTTTACTAGGGTAAGTTTGGCAGCGTGAGTGGAGGCTTGTTGCGAAATAGAAAGACGATTCTAGATTTGATTTTGGATTGGAGATGTTTAATATGAGTCTGGAGAGTTTACAGTCTAGCCAGACACATAGGTATTTGTAGTTGTCCACATATTCTAGGTCTGAACCGTCCAGAGTAGTGATGCAAGTCAGGAAGGCGGGTGCGGGCAGCGAACGGTTGAAAAGCATGCATTTGGATTTACTAGCGTTTAAGAGCAGTTAGAGGCCAGGGAAGGTGTGTTGAATGGCATTGAAGCTCGTTTGGAGGTTAGTTAACACAGTGTCCAGAGAAGGGCCAGATGTATACAGAATGGTGTCGTCTGCGTAGAGGTGGTCAGGGAATCACCCGCAGCAAGAGCGACATCGTTGATATATACAGAGAAAAGAGTCAGCTCCTCTGTCAGGAGGAATGGGCCAAAATTCACCCAACTTATTGTGGGAAGCTTGTGGAAGGCTACCCGAAACATTTGACCCAAGTTAAACAATTTAAAAGCAATGCTACCAAATACTAATTGAGTATGTAAACTTCTGACCCACTGGGAATATGATGAAAGAAATAAAAGCTGAAATAAAGAATTCTCTACTATTATTCTGACATTTCACATTCTTAAAATAAAGTGGTGATCCTAACTGAACTAAGACAGGGAATTTTTACTAGGATTAAATGTCAGCAATTGTGAAAAACTGAGTTTAAATGTATTTGGCTAAGGTGTATGTGAACTTCTGACTTCAACTGTAGGTGCAAGTGATTGACAGGCAATGGTGGAGTGAGAGGTAAATTGAGTAGCCTCCCATCCCGGAAGGGTTTTCCTGTGTTTGTTTGGACACTTTTAATTTGATATGCCCGTTTGTTTATTTTTTTAGATTGCCGTTTAGGTCACTGTGAACATTGAAAAACTGCTTGGGCTGGCAGATCAAGCTTAACCTGAATCCTGGCGAGTACACAGTCTGCCATAAAGACACATGCATTGCTTAACTGACTTTCATGTGAAATGCACACATTTATATCAGATTATGAATGACTTAGGTAAACTTAGGTCCCCTAGACGTAGCAAGCTTAGTTTCACCTCCATATTTGAAACCAACCGAGGACAGGAAAGTCAGTCTGCACACCCACAAAAGAGTTCTGATGTTCTTCAGCCCCAAGGCACCTTCCATTGAAAGAGTTTGACTCTTGGTTAAGAAAATGTTCTCTGCACTTTTAAGGGAATAAAACATGGCGGTGACATGAATATTGAAACGTTTCTCACTTTTCCACTGAAATTGCTGCCTCAACCAGAGGTTGGGAAGTCAAGTGTGCGAATGAACAGAGACTTACTTCACGCTTGGACTTAATTCACTCTAAAACAGATAATAATTTATGAGACAAGATAGTAATGTAAACATGCCTTTTAAGTGGTTTATTTGTCTGTGTGTGGTGATTCTATTTTTCTATGACTGGTATCTAAGGCAATTTTGTATTCTTCCCCTCTAATCAGGAACTGATTCAGGACACCAGGTGAGTGGAATCTATGAGCAATCAGTGCATTTAACCTTTTTTTACACTGCCTCATTGCAAACTCACTGTACTCTACCCGCACTGACACACACAACACTCTCCACATACACTGCTGCTACTTTGTTGATTATCTATCCTGATTGCCTCGTTCTAATTAAATAAAGGTTCAATAAATAAAATCAAAAATACCCCTGCGCATTTATTCGGTACCAGGACTCCTTGTATACAGCATAATTATTATTATTTATAGTGTTACTATTTTTATTTTTATTTGAAAATGTTCTTACTTTTTAACTCTGCATTGTTGGGAAAGGGCTCGTAAGCATTTTGCGGTACGGAGCAACTACCACCAAACAGTCTCCACTGTCACAATGGAAATCAATGAGAAAGCTACGACCAGGACACCCAACTTAGAAGGGACTGAGAGACCCCTAAAACGCCTCCAAAATGGACCCCCTGGTCTGGGCACAACCCCCACATCGTGGACCACTGCCCCAGACACTCCCTGGGCCCACAAGCAGCCAACACTCCAATTTGAAACGCACATAAAACAGCTGGAGTGCACCGCTCTCTAACACATTGTATAGCCCATGGGAGAACAGTGACACAGTCACCCGACATCACTGGGAAAATAGAAAAACACCTCACAGGAACAAAACTCTGGGCTGGTTACAACCCCAACATAGGAGACTTCTACCTCCTATAGCCCCAGGACTCTAACTCACACTCACGAGGAACCAAGGCCAACAGAACACAACAAGAGCCCACCGCTCTCTATTGCTACAATGGAAGTCTATGGGGAAATCGATAACATAGATGGCTGAATTCACAGACATCCTAAGAACTTCAAAATACTTCCAAAATGGACCCCCTGGTCTGGGCACCTATCTAACATGGTAAACCACTGCCCCAAACACCCCCTGGGCCTGTCTGTAGTCAGCTCTGATGTGAGTACCCCCAATAGCAGTCAGCAGTCAGCTCTGATGTGAGTACCTCCAATAGCTGTCTGTAGTCAGCTCTGATGTGAGTACCCCCAATAGCTGTCTGTAGTCAGCTCTGATGTGAATACCCCAAATAGCAGTCAGCAGTCAGCTCTGATGTGAGTACCCCCAATAGCTGTCTGCAGTCATGGCATAGACTATTTCCCTCTGGCTCATAGTGAATGTCAGCTCAGGTGTTAATTACATTTACAAGTCAAGTGTAATGCGTTTGTCGACAATCCCGGTCAAGCTGATCTCAAATAGCTGTTGTAATGACAGCCTGGCTACTGAGCATGGAGAGAGAGAGACCAAGTTACCCAGACTGCACTGGTCTCTCTGGGTCTCCCAACGCCTCTGTATTTGCCTGTCTTACTGATAATATGGGATTGAAGAGACACACACTCCTTAATGCTTGTAGTGGGTCAGAAGCCATTAATTGCAATTGAAATGACTGGTTAGTGTTCAACTCAGGGATGCAGACTGGTGAGGGCCCAAAAATAATATTTTTTTTTGCATGCAAAACATCTGTGTGAAGCTGTTAACATCTCTGTTAGCCCCGTCTCGCAGGACAAAAATCTGTCCCTGATATTCACTCCTACACTCTATATAACACATTTAACTTCACACCGTTTACTGTATAATACACTGAACAAAAAATATAAATGCAACATGCAACGATTTTACTGAGTTACAGTTGATATGGAAATCAGTCAATTGAAATAAATAAATTAGGCCCTAATCTATGGATTTCACATGACTGGGAATACAGATATGCATCTGTTGGTCAAAGATACCTTAAAAAGGGTGGTGGATCAGAAAAACCAGCCAGTTTCTGGTGTGACCACCATTTGCCTCAGAGTTGATCAGGCTGTTCATTGTGGCCGGTGGAAGGTTGTCTCACTCCTCTTCAATGGCCATGCAAAGTTGCTGGATATTGGTGGAAACTGGAACACGCTGTCGTGCACGTCGATCCAGAGCATCCCAAACATGCTCAATGGGTGACATGTCTGGTGAGTATGCAGGCCATGGAAGAACAAGGATACTTTCAGCTTCCAGGAATTGTGTATATATCCTTGCAACATGGGGTTGTGCATTATCATGCTGAAACATGAGGTGAAGGCACGACAATGGACCTCAGGATCTTGTCACGGTATCTCTGTGCATTCAAATTGCCAACAATAAAATGCAAGTGTGTTCATTGTCCATAGCTTATGCCTGCCCATTCCATAACACCACCACCACGAGGCACTCTGTTCACAACGTTGACATAAGCAAACCACTCGCTCACACCACGCCATGTGTTCTGCCATCTGCCCAGTTCAGTTGAAACCAAGATTAAATCTGTGAAGAGCACACTTCTCCGGCGGTGAGTATTTGCCCACTGAACACGTTTACGAAGTCGAACTGCAGTCAGGCCAAGACCCTGGTGAGGAAGACGAGCACACAGATGAGCTTTGCTGAGATGGTTTCTGACAGTTTATGCAGAAATTCTGGATGTGGAGGTCCTGGGGTGGCGTGGTTACACATGGTCTGCGGTTGTGAGGCCGGATGGACGTAACAACATTGGAGGCGGCTTATGGTAGAAAAGTTAACATTCAATTATCTGCCAACAGCTCTGGTGGACATTCCTGCAGTCAGCATGTCAATTGCATGCTCCCTCAACTTGAGACATCTGTGGCATTGTTGTGTGACAACACTGCACATTTTAGTGGCCTTGTATTGTCCCCAGCACAAGGTGCACCTGTGTAATGATCATGCTGTTTAATCAGCTTCTTCATATGCCCCACCTGTCGGGTGAATGGATTATCTTGGCAAAGGACAGACGCTCACTTACATAACTGTTAACAAATGTGTGCAGAAATTGAGAGAAATAAGCTTTTTGTGCGCATGGAACATTTCTGGGATCTTTTTATTTCAGCTCATGAAACAAACACGTTACATGTTGCCTTTAGATTTTTGTTCAGTATAGTATAGGCTATGCCAACTGCAGAAAATAGCTGATTTGCTCATATCCATAGGCAGGAGGAATGTAGTAAGGTCCGGAATATACAGTTGGAAGTTGGAAGTTTACATACACCTTATACATTTAAACTCAGTTTTTCACAATTCCTGACATTTAATCCTAGTACAAATTCCCTGTCTTAGAAGTAGTTAGGATCACCACTTTACTTTAAGAATGTGAAATGTCAGAATAATAGTAGAGAGAATTCTTTATTTCAGCTTTTATTTCTTTCATCACATTCCCAGTGGGTCAGAAGTTTACATACACTCAATTAGTATTTGGTAGCATTGCCTTTAAATTGTTTAACTTGGGTCAAACTTTTAACTTCGGGTAGCCTACCACAAGCTTCCCACAATAAGTTGGGTGAATTTTGGCCCATTCCGCTTGACAGAGCTGGTGTAACCGAGTCAGGTTTGTAGGCCTCCTTGCTCTCACACACTTTTTCAGTTCTGACCACAAATTTTCTATAGGATGAGATCAGGGCTGTGATGGCAACTTCAATACCTTGAATTTGTTGTCCTTAAGCCATTTTGCCACAACTTTGGAAGTATGCTTGGAGTCATTGTCCATTTGGAAGACCCATGGGGTGGCAGGGCAGCCTAGTGGTTAGAGCGTTGGACAAGTTCATATCCCGAGCTGACAAGGTACAAATCTGTCGTTCTGCCCCTGAACTGTTCCTAGGCCGTCATTGAAAATAAGAATTTGTTCTTAACGGACTTGCCTAGTTAAATAAAAAGGTAAAATTTAAAAAATTTGCGACCAAGCTTTGCCTTCCTGACTGATGTCTTGAGATATTACTTCAATATATCCACATAATTTTCCGTCCTGATGATGCCATCTACTTTGTGAAGTGTACCAGTGCCTCCTGCAGCAAAGCACCCCCACAAGATGATGCTGCCACTCCCGTGCTTCACGGTTGGGATGGTGTTCTTCGGCCTGCAAGCCTCCCCCTTTTTCCTCCAAACAAAACGATGGTCATTATGGCCAAACAGTTCTATATTTGTTTCATCAGACCAGAGGACATTTCTCCCAAAAAGTACGATCTTTGTCCCCATGTGCAGTTGCAAACCGTAGTCTGGCTTTTTATTGGCGGTTTTGGAGCAGTGGCTTCTTCCTTGCTGAGCAGCCTTTCAGGTTATGTCGATATAGGACTCGGAGCGGCAGGGTAGCCTAGTGGTTAGAGCGTTGGACTAGTAACCGGAAGGTTGCAAGTTCAAATCCCCGAGCTGACAAGGTACAAATCTGTCGTTCTTCCTAGGTTTTGGCCTTTCTAGGGAGTTTTTCCTAACCACTGTGCTTCTACATCTGCATTGCTTGCTGTTTGGGGTTTTAGGCTGGGTTTCTGTACAGCACTTTGATATATCAGCTGATGTAAGAAGGGCTATATCAATATATTTGATTTACTCCTACCTACATGTAAAAATTACTTAGACTAACCTGTACCCCCGCACGTTGACTCGGTACCGGTACTCCCTGTATATAGCCTCATTATTGTTATTTTATTGTGTTATTTTTTTAACCTTTAGTTTATGTAGACATTTCTGCCAATGTGTGTGCGCATGTGTAGGCTACCTGCCCCTCCCCAAGCTACTGTAGCCGACTGACGTTACAAGCGGGATTCAGAAATTAGGGTGAAGTTATTTATTTAATTAGAATGAACTTTTTCAATGCTAGTTAAGGATACTAATGGTATCACATTTCACACTACAAAAAGATCTGCACATACAGCTTGTTAGCTAGCTAGCTCCATCTGGTTCAACGTTTAGCCAACTCTCTGAAGTTCAAAGACATTTAAAGTTCCTCCATAGAAGCCGCTCCTCTGAATGTATAATTCTGTGGGCCTAATTCAGATAATGCATGTCAATAAGCTCTTCAAGCCAAGCCTCCTCCAACCTCTCTCGCTCTTTCGCAATACGCAAAATGTAGTTGTCATCTTGAGCCCTACAGTTGTCTGTCCATCGCACATGTAAACAACTATAGATTGCCCACTCCACAGCAAGCTGCTCTATCCTTACTGATTGGTGAATGAATTTAATGTTGAGCTAAATGTAAACATTTCAGAGGTTTAAAAAGGAACAATATAAACCATAACTTTTTGGGGGTTAGAACCGGTTCAGAACTTTATTTTGCAGGTTGGAACAGTGGAATGGAACGAAAAAAATATGGTTTTGTTCAGAACGAAATGATTGGAAAAAAATAGTTGATGATTCCAACCCCTGCCTGTGAGCAATCACACTGTTGGCACTTAAAAATCACCTGGCCTGGCCGCTGCTGCCCCTAGTGGCGGGGTGTGTATATTGAAAATGGACTGTCTAACTGTGGTACACCCTAACCACTAAAATACATAATTTCCTAGCAGTGATAGAAAATGTCCCTCGCAGATTTGACAATAATTTAAAATAAATTAATAATTCACAGGTTAAATTGTTTGTTTTGTATGAAAATCAGTGGGGTAACAAAATAATCAGCATTATATTAGGCATGTCTTCTTTGGCAATCAATTTGTATTGTTATTTTTAATTATGACAATTAAGCAACCCCAATGTATGGCAAAACTGCAATCTCTAAGACTGAGTGAGTGCCTTTACAGCTCAACACAGAAGTGCATTGAGTATTGGGAACCATTTTAGCTTCACTTCCACTGTTTATTTGATTTCACCTTTATTTAACCAGGTAGGCAAGTTGA
Source organism: Oncorhynchus nerka (assembly GCF_034236695.1). NCBI lineage: Eukaryota > Metazoa > Chordata > Actinopteri > Salmoniformes > Salmonidae > Oncorhynchus > Oncorhynchus nerka. The sequence continues at coordinate 37,976,623 of NC_088410.1, read as the reverse complement.
GAACAAGTTCTCATTTTCAATTGCGACCTGGCCAAGATAAAGCAAAGCAGTTCGACACATACAACTACACAGAGTTACACATGGAGTAAAACAAACATACAGTCAACAATACAGTAGAAAAACAAGTCTATATACAATGTGAGCAAATGAGGTGAGATAAGGGAAGTAAAGGCAAAAAAAGGCCATGGTGGCGAAGTAAATACAATATAGCAAGTAAAACACTGGAATGGTAGATTTGCAGTGGAAGAATGTGCAAAGTAGAAATAATGGGGTGCAAAGGAGCAAAATAAATAAATACAGTAGGGGAAGAGGTAGTTGTTTGGGCTAAATTATAGATGGACTATGTACAGTTGCAGTAATATGTGAGCTGCTCTGACAGATGGTGCTTAAAGCTAGTGAGGGAGATAAGTGTTTCCAGTTTCAGAGATTTTTGTAGTTCATTCCAGTCATTGGCAGCAGAGAACTGGAAGGAGAGGCAGCCAAAGGAGGAATTGGTTTTGGGGGTGACCAGAGAGATATACCTGCTGGAGCGCGTGCTACAGGTGGGTGCTGCTATGGTGACCAGCGAGCTGAGATAAGGGGGGACTTTACCTAGCAGGGTCTTGTAGATGACCTGGAGCCAGTGGGTTTGGCGACGAGTATGAAGCGAGGGCCATCCAACGAGAGCGTACAGGTCGCAATGGTGGGTAGTATATGGGGCTTTGGTGACACTGTGATAGAATGCATCCAATTTATTGAGTAGGATATTGGAGGCTATTTTGTAAATGACATCGCCGAAGTCGAGGATCGGTAGGATGGTCAGTTTTACAAGGGTATGTTTGGCAGCATGAGTGAAGGATGATTTGTTGTCAATTCTAGATTTAACTTTGGATTGGAGATGTTTTATGTGAGTCTGGAAGGATGGTTTACAGTCTAACCAGACACCTAGGTATTTGTAGTTGTCCACATATTCTAAGTCAGAACCGTCCAGAGCAGTGATCCTGGACGGGCGTGCAGGTAGCGATCGGTTGAAAAGCATGCATTTAGTTTGACTTGTATTTAAGAGCAATTGGTCGGCCACGGATGAGAGTTGTATGGCATTCAAACTCGCCTGGAGGGTTGTTAACACAGTGTCCAAAGAAGGGCCAGAAGTATACAGAATGGTGTCGTCTGCGTAGAGGTGGATCAGAGACTCACCAGCAGCAAGAGCGACATCATTGATGTATACAGAGAAGAGAGTCGGCCCAAGAATTGAACCCTGTGGCACCCCCATAGAGACTGCCAGAGGCCAGGAAAACAGGCCCTCCGATTTGACACACTGAACTCTATCAGAGAAGTAGTTGGTGAACCAGGCGAGGCAATCTTTTGAGAAACCAAGGCTATCGAGTCTGCCGATGAGGATGTGGTGATTGACAGAGTCGAAAGCCTTGGCCAGGTCAATGAATACGGCTGCACAGTATTGTTTCTTATCGATGGCAGTTAAGATATCGTTTAGGACCTTGAGCGTGGCTGAGGTGCACCCATGACCAGCTCTGAAACTAGATTGCGTAGCGGAGAAGGTGGGGTGGGATTCAAAATGGTCAGTAATCTGTTTGTTGACTTGGCTTTCGAAGACCTTAGAAAGGCAGGGTAGGATAGATATGTATGTAGCAGTTTGGGTCAAGAGTGTCCCCCCCTTTGAAGAGGGGGATGACTGCAGCTGCTTTCCAATATTTGGGAATTTCAGACGACACGAAAGAGAGGTTGAACAGGCTAGTAATATGGGTTGCAACAATTTCGGCATTTTAGAAAGGAAGGGTCCAGATTGTCTAGCCCGGCTGATTTGTAGGGGTCCAGATTTTGTAGGCCCTTCAGAACATCAGCTGACTGGATTTGGGAGAAGGAGAAATGGGGAAGGCGAGGGCGAGTTGCTGTGGGGGGCGCCGTGCTGTTGAACGGGGTAGCGGTAGCCAGATGGAAAGCATGGCCAGCCGTAGAAAAATGCTTATTGAAATTCTCAATTATGGTGGATTTATCGGTGGTGACAGCTTTTCCTATCCTCAGTGCAGTGGGCAGCTGGGAGGAGGTGTTCTTATTCTCCATGGACTTTAATGTCCCAGAACTTTTGAGTTTGTGTTGCAGGAAGCAAATGTCTGCTTGAAAAAGCTAGCCTTGGCTTTTCTAACTGCCTGTGTATATTGGTTTCTAGCTTCCCTGAAAAGTTGCATATCACGGGGGCTGTTCGATGCTAATGCAGAACGCCATAGGATGTTTTTGTGTTGGTTAAGTGCAGTCAGGTCTGGAGAGAACCAAGGGCTATATCTGTTCCTGGTTCTAAATTTCTTGAATGGGGCATGCTTATTTAAGATGGTGAGGAAGGCATTTAAAAAAATAACCAGGCATCCTCTACTGACGGGATGAGGTCAATATCCTTCCAGGATACCCGGGCCAGGTCAATTAGAAAGGCCTGCTCGCTGAAGTGTTTCAGGGAGCATGTGACAGTGATGAGTAGAGGTATTTTGACCGCTGACCCATTACGGATGCAGGCAATGAGGCAGTGATCACTGAGATCTTGGTAGAAAACAGCAGGTGTATATTTAGAGGGCAAGTTGGTTAGGATGATATCTATGAGGGTGCCCGTGTTTACGGCTTTGGGGTGGTACCTGGTAGGTTCATTGATCATTTGTGTGAGATTGAGGGCATCAAGCTTAGATTGTAGGATGGCTGGGGTGTTAAGCATTTCCCAGTTTAGGTCACCTAGCAGCATGAGCTCTGAAGATAGATGGGGGGCAATCAGTTCACATATGGTGTCCAGAGCACAGCTGGGGGCAGAGGGTGGTCTATAGCAGGCGGCAACGGTGAGAGACTTGTTTTTAGAGAGGTGGTTTTTAAAAGTAGAAGTTCAAATTGTTTGGGTACAGACCTGGATAGTAGGACAGAACTCTGTAACCGCCCCCTTTGGTCGTTCTATCTTGTCTGAAAATGTTGTAGTTAGGGATGGAGATTTCAGAGTTTTTGGTGGTCTTCCTAAGCCAGGATTCAGACACGGCTAGGACATGGGGGTTGGCAGAGTCTGCTAAAGCAGTGAACAAAACAAACTTAGGGAGGAGGCTTCTAATGTTAACATGCATGAAACCAAGGCTATTACGGTTACAGAGGTCATCAAAAGAGAGCACACTATGACATGGCATGAGGCATAATATATTTTTCTAATGAGCAGACATTGTTCATGTACAACCATTGTTGGATTAGTATAGTGTTGTTGCGTAGTGTTGTCTCAACTCTCACTTACCTTACCTGCTACTCCCCCTATGGACATTCTTTCTCCTGTTGCTTCCCTGCATGTTGGAGCTCGACGCCTAAGATTTTCACTGTGCCCTGCAATCGCACCTGCAACTCTGTACATGAGACTATTAAACAATCTGAATCCATGCTCAATAATAATCAATAATTGAGATCAATAATCTGTCTGTAAACAATTGTTGGAAAAATGATGTGTCATGCACAGAGTAGATGTCCTAACCGACTTGCCAAAACTGTAAATGTAAACTTCCGACTTCATCTGTAAATGCATATTGATCTGCATATCATTGTGGCAGTAAGGGGAATACACACTATATGAAACCATCTTTAGCTTACCTTTCAGATAACTTTACGCTGTATATTTCCACACATACTTACTCTACCTCCCTGTCTCACACACATCCTCTCTCTCTCTCTTACACACAGACTCACATCACTCTCTCTTTCTTGACATGAATTGTAGCCCAATGTTCTAACAAAACCCTAAGAAGGTATCGCTCAGCCTATAGAAGTCAGCTAAGTACACAGACTCATGATTTACCCAGGAGATTTACAGGGAGATATCATTAGCTTTGGTTCTGGTGTACACTGTAGCGTTGGATACAGGACAGTACTCAATCTAATATTGCCTCAAGGTCTCGCTCACACACACGCAGCTTCCAACTAAGAAAAGTTAGGCACCAAACAGAATTGAAGGAACACCAGAAAAATTTCGATTTAAGACAGTTTAGAATGATTTATATTTATTTATATTAGGTATATGCATCTTACCTTTGAAGCACCATCTCTTTGAGTAGGCTATCATTTCCTTTTTCATTCTTCCTGTGCAATCCACATTTGTGCATAGCCTATTGGTCAAGTTACCAGGTTGTTTAGGTAACATGACGGAACAAGGTAGTTTATCAAAACAACAATCAGCGGCCTGAGTAGTTTAAAATGGCCCGCAACGTGGTTTATGAAATTATATAAAACGTGAGACGTAGTTTTCAACGACATAAAAGGTGCAAGCATGACTGTCACTGTGCTCCGCTTTCCCTCTATGGCACTGGGGCTGCGTGACTAGCCTGACCTCATTGACTAGAGGTAACAAAATAAGCTAAATCCGGGACACTCAAATTAATATATGTGATATTTGGTATGGTTATATAAAACCGATAGTTACTTAAGGCAAAAGTAGGGTGGTTGGGCGGGCATATAACGAACGTTCTAGCAAACCAAAGGTTGCGAGTTCGAATGTCATCACGGATAACTTCAGCATTTTAGCAACTTTTCAACTACTTACTACATTTTAGCTACTTTGCAACTTCTTAGCATGTTAGCTAACCCTAACCTTAACCCCTAGCCTAGCTTATGTTAGCAAGCTAGCTAATGTTAGCCACCTAGCTAGAATTTGTAACATATACACTGCTCAAAACAATAAAGGGAACACTTAAACAACACAATGTAACTCCAAGTCAATCACACTTCTGTGAAATCAAACGGTCCACTTAGGAAGCAACACTGATTGACAATAAATTCCACATGCTGTTGTGCAAATGGAATAGACAACAGGTGGAAATTATAGGCAATTAGCAAGACACCCCCAATAAAGGAGTGTTTCTGCAGGCGGTGACCACAGACCACTTCTCAGTTCCTATGCTTCCTGGCTGATGTTTTGGTCACTTTTGAATGCTGGCGGTGCTTTCACTCTAGTGGTAGCATGAGACGGAGTCTACAACCCACACAAGTGGCTCAGGTAGTGCAGCTCATCCAGGATGGGACATCAATGCGAGCTGTAGCAAGAAGGTTTGCTGTGACTGTCAGCGTAGTGTCCAGAGCATGGAGGCATTACCAGGAGACAGGCCAGTACATCAGGAGACGTGGAGCAGCAGGACTGCTACCTCCGCCTTTGTGCAAGGAGGAGCAAGAGGAGCTCTGCCAGAGCCCTGCAAAACGACCTCCAGCAGGCCACAAATGTGCATGTGTCTGCTGAAACGGTCAGAAACAGACTACATGAGGGTGGTATGAGGGCCCGACGTCCACAGGTGGGGGTTGTGCTTACAGCCCAACACCGTGAGGACGTTTGGCATTTGCCAGAGAGCACCAAGATTGGCAAATAATCCACTGGCGCCCTGTGCTCTTCACAGATGAAAGCAGGTTCACACTGAGCACATGTGACAGACGTGACAGAGTCTGGAGACGCCGTGGAGAACGTTCTGCTGCCTGCAACATCCTCCAGCATGACCGGTTTGGCGGTGGGTCAGTCATGGTGTGGGGTGGCATTCCTCCATGTGCCTGCCAGAGGTAGCCTGACTGCCATTAGGTACCGAGATGAGATCCTCAGACCCCTTGTGAGACCATATGCTGGTGTGGTTGGCACTGGGTTCCTCCTAATGAAAGACAATGCTAGACCTCATGTGGCTGGAGTGTGTCAGAAGTTCCTGCAAGAGGAAGGCATTGATGCTATGGACTGGCCCACCCGTTCCCCAGACCGGAATCCAATTGAGCACATCTGGGACATCATGTCTCGCTCCATCCACCACGTTGCACCACAGACTGTCCAGGAGTTGGCGGATGCTTTAGTCCAGGCCTGGGAGGAGATCCCTCAGGAGACCATCCGCCACCTCATCAGGAGCATGCCCAGGCGTTGTAGGGAGGTCATACAGGCACGTGGAGGCCACACACACTACTGAGCCTAATTTTGACTTGTTTTAAGGACATTACATCAACGTTGGATCAGCCTGTTGTGTGGTTTTCCACTTTAATTTTGAGTGTGACTCCAAATCCAGACCTCCATAGGTTGATACATTTGATTTCCATTGATACTTTTTGTGTGATTTTGTTGTCAGCACATTCAACTGTGTAAAGAAAAAAGTATTTAATAAGAATATTTCATTCATTCAGATCTAGGATGTGTTATTTTAGTGTATACATACATACACACACGTTTTGCAAATTTGTAACATATGTTATAAATTAAAATGTGTATATCATACAAAATGGGATATCCACAAATTAATACATACCATGCAAAATGTAACATATCATACTAAATGGTGTGTCTCAGTTTTACATACAGAAGAATATACGAAATGCTCTGAGACCAGGTTGGCTTGATAGCCAGACTGGCCTGTATTCTTGGTTCTAACAATGAAAAGATACAATGTATCCACTTTGCTCCCACTGTGAGCTACTCCAATAATTAAACAAATGTAACAACAGAAGATTCCTCAATGTCTGCACAACCACAGCTCACATCACGGCTAAATTGAATTTGTTTCATTTTTTGGTACTTTTACCCCTTTTTCTCCCCGATTGGTAGTTACAGTCTTGTCCCATCGCTGCAAATCCCGTAAGGACTCGGGAGAGGCGAAGGTCGAGAGCCATGCGTCCTCCGAAACATGACCCTGCCAAGTCGCACTACTTCTTGACGGACTGCTCACTTAACCCAGAAGCCAGCCGCACCAATGTCTCGGAGGAAACACAGTACAACTGGCGACTGAAGTCAGCTTGCAGGTGCCCGGTCTGCCACAAGTAGTCGCTAGAGCGCGGCGGGATAAGGAAAATCCCAGCCGGCCAAACCTTCCCCTAACCTGGACGATGCTGTGCTGCCTCATGGGTCTCCCGGTCACAGCCGGCTGTGACACAGCCTGGGATCGCACTCGGGCTGCAGTGACACCTCAGGCAATGTGATGCAGTGCCTTAAACCGCTGCTCCACTCGGGAGGCAATTATTGATTTATTTTTTTTACTGATGGAGATGTGCAGAAAGAGCTAACAGAGAAAAGCAGGTGAATAATGGCTGGTAGGGGATGCGGCTGGCTAATCACAGCTGTCACAGGTGATACTGGATGAAGCACTCATTCTGATGATCCCCCCCCCACATATTTTCAGATCACTGATCAAAGAGATTGTCTAAGAAAGGAAGCCATCTTAGACAATTAGAACACAGCTGATATGTTTGACCCGTTGGCCTAATAAAGTTGGTGATGAGAGAGATAAACATATGAAGAGAGCGGGAAGAGAAGGGGAGTTTCTCTACCGTATGTCAGTCATTACTAGTTACCACAGCCACAAAGTCAGAAACCCTGCCTATTTCTAGAATTTCTCGTCATAAAATGTGATTTTAAATCTAAACACACTACTAACCTAAGCTTACATTTTTACGATATAGACCATTTTGACTTTGTGCCTGTGGTTACTAGTGGAATCTCTGTCTGTCTGCCTGCGAGACAACAGTGCATCCTTTATTACTCAGCATAGCTTTGCCATGGCAACCTCCTCCTGGTGCCCAAGAAGCACATTTCATGCCTACATCTCAGAGGAGCCCTTTGACATCCTACTAACTCATTCATACAGGGACTGGCGGGTGTGCGCATAGACGTGCGTACACACAGCACAATGTTTTGAAACCCCCAAAATGTGTTTTGCTAGCTATAAACAGTCTCTCACAGCCCCCCTTTGCTTATTACAAACATCATTCAACGATTACCTCACATTTCAAAACACCCAACAAGACCCATGTAACATCTTCATTATCATCAAGAAGTCTTTCTTATACAGTCTGGCAAGCAACAATAGCTATTCAAAATCAAATGCCATTCAATAACACAAAGAAAGAACCCCTCAGAGAGAGATTGATAGTCATTCAACAGGTGTCTATCTACTTAGAAGGAAGGAAATAAGACCCCTCTCACTCTCTTTGAAGCACGTCATCTCGTCTCCCGTCGACACAGGAAGGAAGCGCTAGTTAGGTGGGAATTCTTGTTTGATTTAAGGCGAGCTGTGAAGAAGATTCAAATGGTTCCGTGCGCGTCTTAAACGCCTCCCCTATGCTCTCACGCAGCGAAGAACATGTTTTTCAAGGAACTAAATAAAGCTAGAGCTTTACATTTGGAACACTTAGTTAAAGAGGAGAGTAAGTGTGAGGGCAATTTAGTAACTTGTAGTTTGCTACATACATGTTATGCCACGTTGGGGGGTTGGAGAAAAGGTAGGGAAAGTATAGAGGGCGGAGAAAGGGAAAGAGGATTGGGTTGGTAATGTTGCCACTTGACATTGTGTTGCCCAGCTGTGGACATGCATGGAATAGCAATGTCTCTCTCTCGCTCTCTCTCTCTCTCTCTCTCTCTCTCTCTCTCTCTGTGTTAGTATTCTTCTTTGCCAATGAATAATTTAATTTAGCAGTATGTAGCTTGCAATTCACGCTGTTAACTCAAAACATATTGACTGTGGAAGTTGAAATGGTCTTCTCCAGTTGCGTTAGTTCTCTCATCGCTTTCCGCCGCGCTTTCTGAAGACACGTTTCAGCGCCACGCACAATGGACAGCACCAAATCAGCCGGCTCGACTTTCAGACACTTCATGCGCACTTGATTCGACTTTGAAGAAACGCGTTTTATGCAATGCTTCACTTACTAGCCTACAGAATAAACAACGCCAAATAATATTTACCTAACAAATCACTTTTCTATCATATAGCAAGGTTTGATAATCAAAATTTTAAGTGGAAGTGTCCATTATACCCCGGGACAATTCACTTAAATGCACTTCACTTCGCTAGAGAATAATTTCTTAATCTCAACACTACAGCGGCATATTTATTAACGTAGTTGATTTCGCTTAACAGTGACGCAAGTAAAATGGAAGAGCTGGCTAGTGGCTACTTCAATGGAGAAATAACTGGGGCTTGGTAGGGAAAAGTAGAGACCCAAAATCAAATAATTATCCATCATGTCATTTATATGCTATATTGATCTGGATGTGACCAAATCGAAGGACACCACTTAACAGATTGATCGTATTGATTAAGATGTATTGATAGATACAAAGCTCAGCACCTGGCTCAAATGGGTAGACATTATTAATTCATTTGACTGAATATTTCATTGCTGTGCAACTCTTTTAGCAAAGCCCAACCCAGCTCTTGTGTTGAAACGAGAAAACAATTTATATATTCGTTCGATCTCCTGTCGGTGAAAAAACATACATGGATTTGAATTTGATCAACGTTAAACCTATTTGCAGATAACTCTATTTCTAAATCTCACCCGTGTTTCCATAGCAATGTCTTGGGTGTAGTTGCCAAGCAACAGCATCACATACACTGAACTGGATGGACAAAGAACCGCCGTTTGGAGAAGCGCATCTAAACAATCTGAAGTTGAACTCGTAGTTGTGCACTCCTAAAAGTAACAGCCATTGATTATAAACGGGTTGAGTAGGCTATGAACTAGTTCTATTGCACATTTCCATACAGCCGTGCATTATGCATGCACAGTATAGGGTAACGAGGCCACGTCATATCCGAAGCAAAAACATAAAGTAGGTCTAATACATTGCATTACGCACAGGGATAACTCATGGTATAACGCGCCCACAATTATAGCCTACATCTCCAGCTGCACTACGCGTTCCAAGACCTCTGTTCTATCAAAACGTCCTAACAACTTTTCACTCTGTGCATGGACAGTTTATTTCAGTATAGGCAAGGTTGTTTTTCCTCAAACGCCCCCAACAAAGTCTTATCATAATACACTATGCTAACTAAAAACTGGTGTCACAAACTAAACATGTACTACTTTTACGCACTTCAATGATTCATACATCAGATACTTTCCTATATTAACCAAATGAAAAACTCAAAAGTAAAGACGAGAAAGCTGACAAAGTACCTTCTATACAACAAATTCGCCAAAGCCCGGAGTGCGTCAGGTCGCCTCTAGTTTTCTTGGGTTGCATGTCCTCGGTGGTGACATTGGTGGCGTTACATATGTACGCCCGAGAATAGAGCCAGTAGTCGGTCCCAATAGCTATTGTCATCAGACTGAAAGCTGCAAAAGCGCCCACGATGGTCAACAGTATCTGACACCCACGGTCACACCACGCCATGGCGCCTCATAATAATCCACAACGGGCTACAAACACACTAAAGAGGCACGCAGCAGAATATGGCTATCGTTGGTGTTTTTTTTTCTAGAACATCACTTTCATGTAAAACTTCAACTGGAGTGCTTCTTAATGAGTAAGTTCAATAGCTTTTTCCTTTGCACGCATCTCGAGGATTTAATTCCCCAAAGTTCACATTGCAGAAGTCGTTGATTCCTCCACAGTTTGAATTTTATAAACTTGCACGTTTCTTGACGAAGGATGTTTTTCGATGTGCGATTAGCTTTCACTTCTCAACTGAATTGATTTGCCAAGAGCGCAAGATCTTCTACCAAGACCACACCTTCTATTCAACTAACCAATGAGCGACGAGAATGATCGGTCTCGAGTCGACATCAGAAAGATACTACATAAAACTGATATCTAATAAGGCAAACACCCATATCCCATTGAAGAAGAAAAAATGAAAATATACTGAAATAAATAAACGCAACATGCAGCAATTTCTAAGATTTTACTGAGTTACAGTTCATATAAAGAAATCTGTCAATTTAAATACATCAAATAGGCCCTAATCTATGAATTTCACATGACTGGGAATACAGATATGTGTCTGTTAGTCACAGATACCTTTTCAAAAATGTAGGAGCGTGGATCAGAAAAACAGTCAGTATCTGGTGTGACCACCATTTGCCTCATGCAGCACAACACCTCTCCTTTGCATAACGTTGATCAGGCTGTTGATTGAGGCCTGTGGAGTGATGTCCCACTCCTCTTTAATGGCTGTGCGAAGTTGCTGGACATTGGCGGGAACTGGAACATACGTCGATCCAGAGCATTCCAAACATGCTCAATTGGTGACATGACTGGAACATGAACTGGGACATTTTCAGCTTCCTGGAATAGTGTACAGATATTTGCTACATGGGGGCGTGCATTATCATGCTGAAACATGAGGTGATGGCAGCGGATGAATGGCACTACAATGGGCCTCAGGATCTCGTCACGGTATCTCTGTGCATTCAAATTGCCATTGAAAAATATGCAATTGTGTTCGTTGTCCGTAGCTTATACCTGCCCATACCATAACCCCACCGCCACCATGGGGCACTCAGCAAACCACTCGCCTACACGACACCATAAACGCTGTCTGCGGTTGTGAGGCCAGTTGAATGTGCTGACAAATTCTCTAAAACGACGTTGGATGCAGGTTATGGTATAGAAATGAACATTCAATTCTCTGGCAACAGCTCTGATGGACAGTCAGCATGCCATTTGCACACTCCTTCAAAACTTGAGAAATTTTAGAGTGGCCTTTTATTGTCCCCAGCACAAGGTGTACCTATGTAATGATCATGCTGTTTAATCAGCTTCTTGATATGCCACACCTGTCAGGTGGATGGATGATCTTGGCAAAGGAGAAATGCTCACTAACAAGGATGTAAACAAATTTGTACACAAAATTAAAAAAAAAAAGTTAAATAAGGTTTTTATGTGTATGGAACATTTCTGGGATCTTTTATTTCAGCTCATGAAACATGGTACCAATATGTTGCATTTTATATTTTTCTTCAGTGTAGAAATGGTCAGAAAATGACCATAATTTCACCAAAAAATGTGGGATTAATTCACAAAAAAAGAGTGTAGATAATTCACTGCTGAAGTTAAGCTTGTCATCAAACCTCTGACTCCCATTTATTGGAATTGTGGTCTGCAGACTTTAGACCACTTTTGAGAGTTATGTCCAATTTAACTGTAATTTCAGGGGGTGAACAGTCTCTTTAAGGTCCGGGCATTTCCCTTTTTTTTTGCCTTTTGCAGAGCGTTTCCCTTTCACAGACACACAGAGCGAGAGAGAGCCTGCTGGGCTTGGCTACCTCGCTGTCCCTTTGAAAGAAAGCCCCCAGCCGCTCTCTGATTCACTTCCTGTCTGTGTGTGTGTGTGTGTGTGTGTGTGTGTGTGTGTGTGTGTGTGTGTGTGTGTGTGTGAGAGAGAGAGAGAGAGAAATGGGCCACTTGATGGGGTTGAAGCATATCCTTAACTGCTCCAGTGAATGGGAGTGGGGACATCCTCTGTGGGGAGACATTACAGTGGGAGACATCTCAGTGTTGTTTAGATAGGACATGAAGGTACTCAGGGTTGAGTTGTTTTCTCTTTGTAAGTATGTTAGTGGGTTTATCTCAGTATGATTCCAGTTTTAGAACATAGAGCATTAGAGAAAGCCTTGTGGTGTTAGTTCATCACTTTCCTCTTAATAGCTAACTTTGTATTGCACAGAGGGAAAGACAAAGACCAGAAAAAACAGAAATGTAATGTGTGAGACAAAGAAGAGGGAACAGCAAAGGTTATTTTCATTACTGCTAGTCTTTTGCATCTTGAACTCATGCAGACAGCAATATTAGAGACAATCTGCATAACCCCCTCCAATGGGATTACGCTGGTCGGCAATGAGCTTGAACTGAAATGGCATGGATGCCATCTGTTTCAATCATAGGCCTCCTTGGTATCAGTATGACGTGTTACACACAAATGTATAGTGCATTCGGAAAGTATTCAGACCCCTTGACTTTAGTTACAGCCTTTTTCTAAAATGGATTAAATATTTTTTTTCCCTCATTAATCTAAACACAATACCCCATAATGACAAAGGAAAAACAATTTTTTAGAATTGTTTGAAAAAAAACATGATCTTATTTACATAAGTATTCAGACTCTTTGCTATGAGACTCAACATTGAGCTAAGGTGCATTCTGTTTACATGTATTATCCTTGAGATGTTCCTACAACTTGTTTGGAGTCCACCTGTGGTAAATTCAATTTGACATGATTTGGAAAGGCACACACCTTTCTATTTAAGGTCCCACTGTTGACAGTACATGTCAGAGCAAAAACCAAGCCATAAGGTTGAGGGAATTGTCCGTAGAGCTCAGAGACAGGATTGTGTCGAGGCAGAGATCTGGGGAAGAGTACGAAATAATGTCTGCAGCATTGAAGATCCGCAAGAACACGGTGCCCTCCCTCATTTTTAAATGGGAGAATTTTGGAACCCCCAAGACTTCCTAGAGCTGGCCGCCTGGCCAAACTGAGCATTCAGGGGAGAAGGGCCTTGGACAGGGAGGTGACCAAGAACCCGATCGTCACTCTGACAGAGCTCCAGAGTTCTTCTGTGGCGATGGGAGAACCTTCCAGAAGGACAACCATCTCTGCAGCACTCCACCAATCAGGCCTTTATGGTACAGTGGCCAGACGGAAGCCACTCCTCAGTAAAAGTCACATGACACATGCCAAGCGTCATGTCTGGAGGAAACCAGGCACCGCTCATCACCTGGCCAATACCATCTCTATGGTGAAGCATGGTATTGGCAGCATCATGTTGTGGGGATGTTTTCAGGGGCAGGGACTGGGAGACTAGTCAGGATCGAGGGAAAGATGAACGGAGCAAAGTACAGAGAGTTCCTTGATGAAAACTTGCTCCAGAGCGCTAAGGATCTCAGACTGCGGCGAATGTTCACCTTCCAACAGGACAAAGACCCTAAGCACACAGCCAAGACAACGCATGAGTGGCTTTGGGAAGGGGAGCGTATACCAGCTAAATTGCTTACTGACTATACGCTAACGTTACTGCATGATTGTAGCAGGTTTACTAACACGTTAGTCCTTGAGTGGCCCAGCCAGAGCCCGGACTTGAACCCGATCGAACATCTCTGGAGAGACATGAAAATAGTTGTGCAGCGACGCTCCCCATTCAACCTGACAGAGCTTGGGAGGATCTGCAGTGAAGAATGGGAGAATCTCTCCAAATAAAGGTGTACCAAGCTTGTAGCATCATACCCAAGAAGACTCAAGGCTGTAATCGCTGCAAAAGGTGCTTTAACAAAGTACTGAGTAAAGGGTCTGAATGCTGATATTTCAGTTTTTTATTTGTAATAAATTTGCCAACATTTCTAAAAACCTGTTTTTGCTTTGTCACTGTGGTGTATTGTGTGTAGATTGGTGAGGGGGAAAAAAACATTTCAAAAATATTAGAATAAGGCTGTAACGTAACAAAATGTGGAAAAAGTCAAGCGGTCTGAATACTTTCCGAGTGGACTGTATCTGTGAGCGTAGCACTTCCAAGAATGCTATGTGCAAGTGGATATCTTAAAGATGGCTTCTTTTGAAGCTAATATGATGTCCAGTTATTTCAAATAATGACATTGATTTTATTGGAGTCACTCCAATAATTTGTAGAACTTTCTTCTGGTAAACCTCACCTAAAAATCATATTATTTAAACGCTTAGAAAAAAAGATGCTATCTAGAGCCTTAAAGGGTTCTTCGGCTGTCCCCGTAGAAGAACCATTTGAAGAACCTTTTCTGGTTGCAGGTAGAACCATTTTGGTTCCAGGTAGAATGCTTTTGGGTTCCATGTGCAGTAGAACCCTACAGAGGGTTCTAGATGGAACCCAAAATGATTCTACCTGGAACTAAAAAGGGTTTTACATGGAACCAAAAAGAGTTCTCCTATGGGGACAGCCGAAGAACCTTTCTGGAATCCTTTATTTTTTTATAAGAGTCGAGGGAATAGGGTGTCATTCAGGTCCAGTATGGTCCTGGGTATAGAGATGGCTTCCCCCTATGATGCCAGAGGAGATAGTGAGTGTCTAGACGGGGCTTGGAGCAGAGGAGGGGAGGAGAGAAAGAAAGGAACAAAGGAAGAGGGAATAAAGAGAACAAACCAATCCCTCAGGCTGTGGTAAGCTGCGTAGAAACAGAATTCTGTACTCAAACGTCACTAATGTAGCCTTGTGTGTTGTTAATGATGGACACCTCCACCATACAGGAAAAATTGTCAAGTTGCAACATTTAGGATCTTTTGAAGGGAAACTTCACCACTCTTTAACCTCATATTCGTTAAACGTGGTGACGTTTCCCTCGACCATTGACATAAAACCGTGCAGGAAAGATTACCTTCGGTGGGCGATTGCCTTTGAAAAGGTCCTGCTACAGAGAGACTCAGTGATGTGCTATTATTTAGTCATAGTGTTTTGGAGGTTTAAAGACGAAGGGGTTGAAGTGGGAGCCTGATTTTCAAAGGGTTGAGTCTCCACTCCCCCGAGTTGAATCAGCTTGGATCCTGTAGAGGTACACCAATGATTAAAAGCAAGATGCTCTTTTTAAATATTTCAAGCAGGTACCCAAGATGTTATACCTTGATACAAATTAGCTTTTTGATAATTGCCCGGGCAACAGACAGGGAAGGCAGAGGGAAGGAGGCACGGATGAACACACACACACGCATGCACGCACACACACACACACACACACACACACACACACACACACACACACACACACGCACGCACACACGCACACAAAAAAACATTTTGTTCACAACATTCTATATGCATCAAGTTTTTTTCTTCATTTCCTCAGTTGTATTACACACTATAAAACGCAGGACATGAATTGTATTCCAATGTTCTAACAAAGCAGGAGGCATCGCTCGGCCAATAGAAATCTCAATAGAAATCTCTCTGTGCATTTCAGCTTAGGATACACAGGCTCATGATTCACCCAGGCGATTTCATTTGCCCGTGTGCTGATGTGCGTCATGTTGGAGATAGGGCAGTACTCTGAAACTATTATGCTGGCTGTCTGGCTGGCTGTCTGTCTACCGCTCTCTCTCTCTCTCTCACTAACAAGAGGGATAGGAAACAGAGGAATAGAAAAACAAAGGAAACAGATCAAACCGTTTTCTGCCAAGTTCCCAAAGTATGAGAGGGAACGGCTAACCTGATATAACATTATTATATTGTAGCTATGGTTTGGGCCATTTAATTCTGTGGTACACACAAAGTCTGGGTCTCTGTGTGGATTAGGAGTGAGTGCTATTTGGTTGATGTTGTAATTTCCTTTGGACCGTTTTGGAATAATGAAATGAGGCTGTCAATCATTTCACAATTCCCAAATCAGTCAATTGTTATGTACGCACCATTTGGATTTATTATCGGTGAGTCACTTCGTAATGCACTTTTAACCTACGTCAAGCTACCGACTGGGGTCATTTAAAAAAATCATAGCCCAAAGGTAGTTTATTAATTAAATTCTTCAACATTTTCATAACTCTGTCAATCAACCTATTCCTAACAAATCTTAATAATTTCTCTATCAATATGGACTTAAAAAAGAAAACCCAATTCTGGTCCTTTGGGGTCTTGACCCCAACCACAAACACCTAATTCCGCCTATAGTAATTTGATAAATACACTTTGTATACCAAAAGTGAAGGACACCTTCCTAATATTGAATCATACTGGTCCTCCATGGGAATCACACCCACAACCCTGGCGTTGCAAGTGCCATGCTCCAGCAACTGAGCCACGCGAGAGACATGGGGTCATTTTAAGTGACAATAAGCGATCATGGCTTTCACCTGGATTAACCTGGTGAGTCCAAATTAGCGTTTCCGATAATGGACAAAATTGTCTAGGATATATGCTTAGTTGCAGTCAAAACAGCTCATAAAAGTATCAGTGGTATGAATAATTGGTAGAACCGTACAACAAATACCCTCTGAATGTACACATAGTGCTGTATTTGTGTGTATTATATGAAAAAGAAAATATTCTACTGAAAATGTTATATAACAGTGGAGGCTCCTCAGAGGTGGAAGGAGACCATCCTCCTCAGTGAATTTCATAAAAATAAAATGAATGTCTACAGTAACCTCAACATCACTCTGTAAGGTAGCTCCTTTTTGTAGTCGGAGGACAGCTGGCTTCCATCCTCCTATGGGTACATTGACTTCAATTCAAAACCTAGGAGGCTCATGGTTCTCACCCCCTTCCATAGACTTAAACAGTAATTATGACAACAACCAGAGGACATGAATTTCTCCCAAAATGAAGGAGAAGCAAGAGAGATATTTCATAATTTCTTGTCACCTTCAGTTTCACTTACTTAGCTAGAAAATGAAGCTAGCTGGCTGTGACTATCCAACACAACACTGGAACTCTTCCAAGTCAAGGTAAGCTTTTGGTTTTACAAATGTATTGCCAGGGCCCGAGCTAAACTGCTTATTGACTATACACTGTAACGTTACTTACTGCATGATGGTAGCGGGTTTACTGACGCATTAGTTCTATTAGCTATGTTGACTATGATGTTACTTTAGCTAATATGGTGACATCGATGTAGACTGTGTGTAACGGTTATGATATGGTTTGGCTTGGAAAGGTTTTTTCGCCAGGTGACATACAGCTGATGTGTTGTGCATTGAAGTCCACAAGTGAAGGGAAAAGGTGAGAGCAGGAGAGCACATAGATGCAAGAAGGAATACAACATGGCTGCTATGAAAGTGAACTGTGTTTACGCGTGATCAAGGGTGAATTCATTCCACCAATTCTGTTGAAATGTTTCTTAAATGGAAGCAAACGGAACGAAACAGGGATACACACACTTGAATTTGTCAAATAGAAACTATTGTTTGCAACTGTTGGACTAATGCAGGCAAGATTCTGCAAGGCAGTATTGAATGTGTTACTATCTGTCACCTAAACGTTCATTCATAGGCTAGGTTGTAGCAACGTCATGATGGGTACAGGGAACATTTGAGTATCATATAGTAGCCTAAACCTATTGCTGTTACACTGAACTGGGTGAATGGAATATGAATGACAGTCATCCAATATGCTGTAATAGAAATAAGGCCATGCTCATGAAAACAAATGTCCTCCCTCATCTTGAACGGCACTGTTGCATAAATACCCAAATTCCTATAATATCCTCCAATATTCTATGTGCAACTTGTTATGATATTGTTTCACTAGAAGCGATGCTGATGCTGGCTGTGGGGTAAGTAAATAAAGAAAACGAAGGCATGTTTTTGGTCAATGTCTCTCAGGATCACTTTCTTAAAGTGAATTGAATCACTTTTTGCCAGTAAAATTAAGAATTTCAAATGTTGGTGTACTGCCCCCTTAATGGAAGTTTTTTTTACCACATAAATATTACAGGCTGATATTTACTTCAAATTGATCACTAACAGGGATGTAAACAAATTTGTGCCCAAGATTTGAAAGAAATACATATTTTGTGTGTATGGAACATTTCTGGGATCTTTTATTTTAGCTCATGACACATAGGATCTTTACATGTTGCATTTATATTTTTACTCAGCATAGTACTAATGTAGAGTGTACTTTAGAAAACAAGGTTCACATTACAAAAAGGAAAAATGTGTATTTTCATTTGACAGAATGTGCTAATTTGTGTAATTTTGCAAAAATAAGCCTGTTTGAGTCATGCTTTGCTATGACTGTTGATTTCCCCAATAGTTTCTTCTTGGGGTCAAAATTACCCCAGTTGGTAATAGATGTCAAATATGTTGGTAGCTTGATGGTTAATCAACCTTACCCTCTTTCACAATGGGCCCATTGCTGGAAGTTCTTACATTCAAGTATGTAGCTTTAGTTAGCCTGTAACATATAGTCTCAGGGCCTTCACGTACAGTGATATACAGTGGGGTTTATGTAAGGCTATTGAGGAAGAAGGCATCCAGGGCCATAGTAATGATAATAGTCCTTGTCTAATGAGGTCTATCTCAGCGTTCTTATTTTTCTCCCCAATGGGCTCAGGAGAGGCAAAGGTGGAGTTATGCGTCCTCCGAAACATGACCCGCCTAACCTTGCTCCTGAACACGCGCCGCACCAATTTGTCAGAGGAAACACTGTTCAACTGGCGACCGGGGTCAGCCCGCAGGCACCCGGCCCACCACAAGGAGTCGCTAGAGCTCGATGAGCCAAGTAAAGCCCCCCCCAGCTAAACCCTCCCCTAACCCGGACAACGCTGGGCCAATACTCGTGACACAAGGAAAATGGCGGACGGAAGACAGGGTGGTGCGGCAGGTGCCGCTTCTCATTCGAATGCTGTAATTTTATCTAAACCATCAGGTGTACGCCGATCCCAGCTAAGTAACTCATGCAAAGAGTTAAAGCGCAAGTATGTGTTTTATCTCCAGTACTCTGCCATGATTGTCAGTTATGTAGCTGCTCTACTGATAATCTCAGTGCGTCCTTGCTGGGATGACACAATCAGTCTACTACCAGAGAATATCAACACCAAACACATTGGTTCACCGTTCCGCGGGAGCGGACAGTACACAGCATACCATAATGTTCTGAATAATGGCCAAGTCTACCTCGCTCCTTATTCTACTGAACCGCTTAGGCGTAACAAACACAAGTCCAACATTTATCGGAAACTGTTAAACTACCTGTTCATTACCCTCCTGCTCTCCTGGGATGTACAGCTGAATCCTGGGCCCAATATCACCGAGCCAGT
The DNA here is from genome assembly GCF_034236695.1 of Oncorhynchus nerka. Lineage (NCBI taxonomy): Eukaryota > Metazoa > Chordata > Actinopteri > Salmoniformes > Salmonidae > Oncorhynchus > Oncorhynchus nerka. The sequence goes on along the minus strand of NC_088410.1, from coordinate 37,957,173 downwards.
GATACGACTCACCCGGCTCCAGGATAGATTTTGACTCTTCAAACATACCAGAGTCGCTATATGCGATCCCTGACTCTGCTTCTGGTACGCAAGCTATTTTAATTAGTTCCCCGCATCCAGTGCAGGCGGGAGGGATTGTTAATTGCGCTACCGAACTGCCCCTAATCAAAACGAAACAAAACGGCCTAAACCCAGCCGTCAGAAAACACAGAAAATGTAACTTTTTTCAATGTGTCAATCACTCTCGAGTCATCTGGGACCCACGAGCTAAGCCCAAGGGACTACTAGGGGGGCACTTGAACATTCGTAGTGTCATTCCAAAAAGTGATCAAATTCAACATCTACTCACAGACTCCAACCTTGACTTTCTCTGCCTCTCAGAGACATGGCTCCATAAACACTCTCCATGTGCTGCTTTGATTGTGCCTGGCTACAATGTTTTCAGGAGAGACAGGATTGAGGGAAGAGGAGGGGGTGTGATGATTTACATTAAAGAACATATCCAATGTAAACAAATTGAGTGGTCATGTGATAATGAACTAGAATGTATCGGCCTGAACGTTACACTGTCTCCCCAAATGTCTTTTACCCTCATTGGAATGTATAGGCCACCTTCCACCAAAAGTGTGTTTTTTGATCAGTTTAATACCATGCTTAGGGAATGTGATTTTGGGAAAGAGGTCATCTTAATGGGAGATTTTAACACTAATTATGAAGACAAGTGTTGTAGGAAAACCCTCAAACGGATCACTAATACCTTTGACCTTACACAGCTAGTTAAAGGGCCAACCAGGGTGACTTGTTGCTCTAAAACACAGATTGATTTGGTGTTCAGTAATAAACCAGAGAGAGTGACTAAATCATTCAATATGGTTACTGGGCTGTCTGATCATAATCTGACACTTATAGCCAGAAAGCTGTCTAAGAGCAGGTTTAACCTCTCTACTGTTAGAAAGCCGGATCAACTCAGAATACCTAGGAGTGAATTAAACTATTTTGAAAAAGCAATTAAGGGAATAAACTGGAATGATCTCTTGTCCTATACAGACGTGGAAGCTGATAGTCAGGTTTTTCTATCCACAATCCAGACTACAATAAATGGCTTCCTAAAGAAAATCAAATCCAAACCTGGCCAAAAGAGCACTCTTCCTTGGTTAAATGGAGAAATCTGGAAATTGATGAAAGAACGAGATTATGCTCTAAAAATAGCCCTAAAATCTAAATTAGAGCATGACAGACGTAGGTTTACCATGTTGAGAAATAAGGTGATGAAAGAAATCAGACAGGCCAAGGCAAACTTTTTTATTAACATAATTGGTGAAGCAAAGGGAAATTCTAAATTGATATGGGAGAATCTAAAAAAGTTAACAGGTAAAGACCATAGTAACACTGCAAAAAGACTAGAAATCATGGTGAATAACAATCTAACACAGGATGCAGTCGAAATAGCAATAGCCTTCAATTCCTACTTTATTGACTCTGTCAGGGTACTGACACAGAACCCCTCCACTGGTTTCTCGGGCTCAGTGCTAGTGAATGACACTCAACCTGTCTTCATCATAAGGGAGGTTTCTGAGTCAAAGGTGAACAAGGTGATTAGCTCACTAAAGAACTCTAAAGCCAAAGATGTGTTTGGGATGGACTCTACCTTTCTTAAAAATACAAAGAGTCACTCATTGGCCCCATTACTAAGGTCACCAACACATCTATTGGTCTCGGTGTGTTTCCAAGGGTATGGAAGTCGGCCATAATAACGGCCATCTTTAAATCAGGCGACCCTGCTGATGTGAGTAACTACAGGCCCATTAGTATACTACCTGTGGTGTCAAAGGTTGTTGAAAAGTGTGTAGCAGAACAACTGATTGCCCACCTCAACAACAGCCCCTTCACATTACACTCCATGCAGTTTGACTTCAGAGCGAAACACTCCACAGAAACGGCCAACTGCTTTCTTCTGGAAAATGTGAAGTCCAAGATGGACAAAGGGGGTGCTGTTGGGGCTGTGTTTCTGGACCTAAGGAAGGCTTTTGATACTGTTAACCATGAGATTCTCATCACAAAATTGTCCAAGTTCAACTTTTCCCCTGATGCCTTGAGATGGATGAAATCATACCTTGAAGGCAGAACTCAGTGTGTCAGAGTGAGCAATGAGCTGTCGCCCACTCGTAGCTATGATGTGGGCGTGCCCCAAGGGTCAATACTGGGGCCCCTCCTGTTCAGCCTGTACATTAATGATCTGCCTTCTGTCTGTACTGGGTCTGAAGTTCAAATGTATGCAGATGTTACAGTGATATATGTGCATGCAAAGAGCAAACAACAAGCTGCACAAGAACTCACTACTGTAATGGTCCAGGTTACAAAGTGGCTCAGTGACTCGTGTTTGCATCTCAATGTGAAAAAAACTGTTTGCATGTTCTTCACAAAGTGGGCAACAGATGCTACTGAGCCAGATGTCTATGTATCAGGGGAGAAGCTCCAGGTGGTATCCGATTTTAAGTACCTTGGCATCATACTTGATTCCAACCTCTCTTTTAAAAAGCATGTGAAAAAGGTAATTCAAATAACCAAATTCAACCTAGCTAATTTCCGATTTATACGAAATTGTTTGACTACAGAGGTAGCAAAACTGTACTTCGAAACTATGATACTCCCCCACTTAACATACTGCTTGACTAGTTGGGCCCAAGCTTGCTGTACAACATTAAAACCTATTCAGTCTGTCTACAAACAGGCTCTCAAAGTGCTTGATAGGAAGCCCAATAGCCATCATCATTGTCACATCCTTAGAAAGCATGAGCTCTTGAGTTGGGAAAATCTTGTGCAATACACCGACGCATGTCTTGTATTCAAGATCCTTAATGGCCTGGCTCCCCCTCCACTCAATATTTTTGTTAAACAGAAAACCCAGACATATGGTAGCAGATCCACAAGGTCTGCCATGAGAGGTGACTGTATAGTTCCCCTAAGGAAAAGCACCTTTAGTAAATCTGCATTCTCTGTGAGAGCTTCCCATGTCTGGAATACACTGCCATCAGACACACATAACTGCACCACATATCACACTTTCACAAAATGCTTGAAGATATGGCTAAAGGTCAATCAGATTTGTGAACATGGTCCCTAGCTGTGTGTTGCCGCTTTCCATGTTGTCTGTTGTCTGTAGCTTGTGAGGTGTGGAAACACTTTGTTGCTTTTATGAATTTTGTATTGCTGCTTTTTGTTCTGTCTGTATGCTACGTCTTGCTTGTCCTATGTTGCTCTGTCTGTATGCTATGTCTTGCTTGTCCTATGTTGCTATGTCTTGCTTGTTCTATGTTGCTATTGTCTATATTGTAATTGTTTTTAATAACCTGCCCAGGGACTGCGGTTGAAAATTAGCCGGCTGGCTAAAACCGGCACTTTTACTGAAACGTTGATTAATGTGCACTGTCCCTGTAAAAATAAACTTAAACTCAACTTAAACTCAACTCATAGTGCGCCTTCCTATGGGACACCCAGTCACGGCCGGTTGTGGAAGGAACCCAGGTCTGTAGTAGCGCCTCGAGCACTCGGGAGGCCTCTATCTCAGAATTCCTGATCAATAGCTGGTTTGGGCGAAGTAGAGTTGAATAATGCACCCGCCCTCTCCTTTAGCCATCCCTCTCTCTTCCTATCTTCCCTCATCCCCCTCTATTTCTCGCCCCCTTTCCTCATTCCCTCGGCACACTGTTCGTATACCTGTTAGCTCACCTCGGCAGACTGTTCTGAGACCTGTTAGCTCACCTCGGCAGACTGTTCGGAGACCTTCAGTTCACCTATGCCTTCTGGTGATGTTGAGAAAGTAAACAGAAAGCTGATCACCATCTATTCCAGATGGACGGCCAAGGTGGCGCTGACAGAGGGCCACAATGTCCCCACGGTGGCGCTGACAGAGGGCCACAATGTCCCCACGGTGAAGCTGACAGGTGTATGTACAGGGTCCTGACATCGTTGTCACATTGATGATTACTGTGTTTTTTTTCTATGTGTGTGTGTGTGTGTGTACATGCACGGCAGGTTTATGCTAAACATGTTTCAACATTAGTGTTAGAGTTTAGTGTGAGTATCCTCTGACCTTCCTCAGTTCTCCTGTCACCCAGAGGCTAGGACTGAGGCGTCACAGATGAAGACGGACTCAGCTGAGAGACAACGTTTCTGTGTAAAAAGATCTCATTGTAATAATCACTCAGTTGAAAGTTTGATATTTCACCCAAGATGAATGTTTTTTCCTCCATGGTCCACAGTTGATATGTTTTGGACAAATATTTGAATGTCTTTGTTGAGACTGTTTTTTTTAGTTTAACATGGTAAATATAGAATGATCACAAAGTAGATGAAATAACATGTTTTCAGTGACAATGAATGGTGCTTCTATAGATGAAGCCCTGACCTGTCTTTATACACTAGATGGCATTGTGGTACAGTGCCACAGCTCCCCATCTTCTGCATGTCATCACATTTGGATCTCGAAAAGGTGGATGATGTTCGCTCTGTTTATCCACACAGGGTGCATCACAAATAGCACTTTATTCCCTACTTAGTGCACTACTTTCGACCAGCCCTGGTCAAAAGTAGTGCACTATGTAGGGAATAGGGTGCCATTTGGGACGGACCTGAATTGATGACAGAGGGGTGATAACACTGCAATAATCTTTAAAAAGGGTGCATCTCAAAAAAGCTGACATCTCAATACTTTAACACACCACTTAATGTAACATTTCTAGCGTTGATTCAGAAGTTACAGTCACTCTGTACATGTGAAATTTACACTAAATGGTGTAAAATAACCCCCCAGTGCTGGTGTTAATAACCAGAGTTATTGTTTTACACTGTGGAGAGTAAAACAGTCCTATCAAAACCACACCCATTATTATAATATTTGCCAGCATGCTCTACTGCACGTTTTTAGGATTGTTTTTAACATCTGTGTTTGCATGTACATTGATCGATTAACTACAGAAAGATAAATAACTGTCATGACGTTGCCCTGTTGGCGAGGTTTATGACCCCCATACATACCCTCCTCCCTTTCCTCTTTCTACTCTACAGATGGGAATGTTGGAAGCCCTTTGTTAACATGGAGAGAGTCTGGTAACATCAAAAGGGGAAGGGAACAGAACCATATTTCGGTAATCCAACCAGCTGAAAATCTGCGTGGGTACTGAGACATTATTACTGATGATAGGATGACAAACTGTATCTTGGAAATATTGTGTAACATCATGGAATTGTTGTGCAATTTAAATGTTTAAATATGAAACTATTTGTGAAAAGATTAAATGTAATTTTAGCTTCTAAATGAGAGAATGGTTTTCATAAAGTAAAAACTCTGCTCACTCAGTGGCCCCGCCCAAGTGAACAGACATTGGTTGTAAACTATGAAACACGCCCTTCTCTCCCACCACTACATAAGCCCCTTTACAAAAATGTAACTTTGTGTTCCCGAGGACGTGAGGACTGCTGTCCATACGTTAAAAGGGGTAATATCAACTACACAACTAAGCCAACCTCAGCGTGAGCTCTAGTTGAACAACAATAACCTAATGAAATTAGCATCGTGTTCCCGGTGACGTGAGGACTGCTGTCCATACGTTAAAAAGGGTGAATTTAATGTGGAAGTGACGATCGACACACTGTAAGGATGAATTTCGACTACACCAGCAAAAATATAGCATGAGCTTAAAGTATGGCAACTTGGTATGAACTTTGAACTCTTATTCACTAAAGAAGTGATACCTCCTAGCCGTTGAGTTAGCAGCAGCAGCTGTAAACGTGGGCTAGGATAGGACGGACAATCTCTTCAGAAAGATAGGATTCTACAACGTATCTGTTCTACCACACGACGACGGTACAACAACGTATCCGTTCTACCACAAGACATATTCTTCAAAGGACAAAAGAGATCCCATCTACGACCAACCTATCGAAGCGCAGCTCAGAGTAAATATTTATTGCATTTTCCTTTTCCAAATGGGCGTTTTTTTAGAATGCATAAAATTCTGTCTTTAAGATAGCAAAACTGCATTTGGTCCGATAGAGACCCAAACCTTTTGTTCCTCAGTCTTCCCGCGCTTTCATTCAAATCCAACCCGCTTTCTTTGTGTAACCAGCCATCATATTGGTTCTGTCCACCAGGGACGTTTTCTTGTATGACATAATTAGTAATCAATGTATGACCCATCCTGTGTATATGTAGTTCTGTGTGATTATTTAGGTATTTAGTAAATAAATAATTAAACCAAATTTCGTATTGCTGATTCAACTTGTTAGCCAGGGTTCGTGAAGATAACCAAGAATTTACGACGTTCAGATGAGACTGAATATGGTGATAATTAATGATTGACTGCTATTGAGGTAAAAGATTACCAGGTCTTTAAGAGTTTATTCGGAAGATAACAGCTCTATAAACATTATTTTGTGGTGACCCCAGTTAGTTTAATCAGGTAATGTTCATTACAAATAAATTATTTTATAGAATAGCATGTCATATCACTTAATCCGGCATAGCAAAGACACGACATAACATACAGTACATTTTTATTTATTTAGTATGTTACCCCCTTTTTCGATCTTGTCTCATCGCTGCAACTCCCCAATGGGCTCGGGAGGCGAAGGTCGAGTGATGTGTCCTCTGAAACATGACTCGCCAAGCTGCGCTTAACACCCGCCCACTTAAACCTGGAAGCCAGCCGCACCGTGTCAGAGGAAACACCATTCACCTAACAACGAGGTCAGCCAGCAGGTGCCCGGCCCACCACAAGGAGTCGCTAGAACGCAATGAGCCAAGGAAAGCCCCCGCGGCCAAACCCTCCCCTAACCCGGACGACGCTGGGCCAATTGTGCGCTGACCTATGGGACCCCCGATCACGGCCGGTTGTGATACAGCCGAGGATCGAACCCGACACTACATTTAAAACAAATAATCCAATCAGTTAATTTGATTTATTGCACCTATTACTGAAATGCTTGTTCCGGTTTAAATGGTTACAGTAGTTTTTTTAATGAAGTCTCCTCTGGACAGATTTAAAAAATAAAGTAAAAATATGTTTGGTGTCTTCTGTGCCCATATGAATAACCCCTATGATGTAACTGGAATGATGAGATAGATGTTCTTCTTCTCTGTTTTTGTTTTATTATTTCACTGCCATACTGTGTTTGATCTTGTCTAGCCATCTTGTCTCAAGAGGACCACAATCGAAATAAGTCCCAGACTTTGTGCGTTATCCTCGATGATTTTATTCATGTGCATGTATGGCTTTTAAGTTTTATGTGTGCTTGTTTTTTTTAAATGGCCAAATGAATCAACTAAACTAACAGTCATTCTGAATGCAGCTTGCGGGTGAATAAAAATTCCAACTCTAGCTGGATTCCAATAGGAATGAAACATCACTTTGCAAGCCAGCATAATGTGACTTGCAGGCCTGATGTGGCCTGTAGACAAGGGGTTTCCTAACACCACTGTGTGAGGGTTAAACTAGATCATCAACTAGGCCAATAAGTAAGACCTTATGATACATGTAATATATTGTCAGAGTATAATTTTAATGATAACATTCACCCAGGAAGTCACTTGGGGAAAGTCAGAGGCCTTTAAAAGGAAAGAGTTCAACAATCATGTCTCTGTCACAAACAAATGCAGTTATGGGTGTTAATTTATTCAAAAAGAAAATGCAACCTGAGAAATATGCTAATTAGGCTTTACACCATACAGTGTTAAAACACCCCAAAAAAGTATTTACTGTAACACTACAAGCGTTAATTTCTTACACTGAGAAAGTGTAAAAGAATTATGTTCCATTTAAGTACGCATCACTCGGGTCTGAATCAGCCCCCATTATGTGTTAAAAAGAGTGCATCTCAATACTCAAGGGTACATCTCAAAACTCATGAGGGGTGCATCTCAATACTCTTAAAATGGGGACAAAAGTGTAAAATGGGCACATCTCAATACCCTAAAAGGGGGATATCTCAATAGTCTAAAGGGAATTCTTCATCAATTACTATACTAGTAAAGAGCATTGGCCATGCAGTGTACAACATATACGGCACTGTACTGTACTGCTAGACCAGCGGTTCCCTACCTTTTTTGGTTACTGAAGTTCTCTCTGCCCGGAGTACCCCTGAAGTACCCCCTCATGTGTATTTTACCAGTAGTCCTATGGTCTCACGAATCTTACCCCTACGGATAGGCCAAGTACCCCCACAGGAGTCCTAGTATCCCTGGAACCACTATACTACAGGGAGACCATGTGCAGCACATCACACAAATCAACAGATAATCCTTACACATATCATTACTCTTTTTATTTATTCCTCTATTATTTCTCTCTGAAATGCTTACTTCCCAGCAACGCACTGTTAGTATACACCGGTTGTTTACTAAGCATGTGACAAATAACATTTGATTTGAGATAATCTGTCTCTTGAGGTAGTGCAGTATAAAGTGGACATTTATTTTAAGAGGAGACAAGAAGTTCCACCTTGAGGTACTTCATCAAATACAGCAGTTATTTATTTATTTTCAACAGAGATATAATACAGTAGATTGCACATCGAACATCATGAAAATTACTCTTTGTAAAAATAAAAAATTACATTTCAACATCTCCAACGACTTCTTCTCTGACTTGAATATTTTCTAAAATATTATGCGTATTACAACAAATGCAAAAGCTCACATTTTGAATATGCGATGCAAGAGGCAAAGCAGCTATAACCACAGGCATAATATAAATACTGCATAAATGAATGGTTCTATGGCTTACCATGGCTACCAATGAGTAGAACATCCAGACGGTTATAACTTACACGTGTAATAGTCTATACAAAATGTATTTCAGTCTATGTACATGTTTATGATTAAATATATACAGTGTTAACACAAATACATTGTAATGAGAAGACTGTTCTAATCTGAAGAAACAACTCAAATAGTGTTTGACAATGTGGAGATAGTTCATATTTTTTGGCAGTTTTAACATTTTGATTTTTTTCTCAAAATATATGACTTATCCTTCAAACTGAACAAAGCTATCAAGTGGAAACATGCCGTATGTATTTTATGAAAAATGTTGCCTGTTGAACAACCACAATAATCGGATGTTTTCAGACTGAGCCACACGCTTTTCCACTCCAATACCCTTCTCCTTTTTTTCTACCCCCCCCCCCCCCCCCCCCTTGCGCACTGTGGGTAGAAACTTCTAGGCTGTCAATGAGACCACTGAACAAGAAAAAACATAGTAATTGTTATTTATTAACAATATTAACATCAGTCGCAACATTGAACATCGACAATAGTTGTGTCCTCTAGATTGATAATTGACTTTAAAATATACAAAGATTGAACAAATAATGGCATAAATACTATAACTTAAATATATGTATATGAGACAATATGTATTTTCAAGTTAGTCACATTTAACACAATAAGATTTTTTTCTAACTGAGTCTCTCCTTAATCAATGTCAAATTCCTAATGGCACCCTATTCCCTACATAGCAAACTACTTTTGGCCAGGGCCATGGGGTGCCATTTGGGACACACACAACAATCCAAAGACAAACTGCTTACATTTATTTGTATTTCATTTTGTATTTAACCTTTATTTAACTAGGTAAGTCAGTTAAGAACAAATTCTTATTTTCAATGATGGCCTAGGAACAGTGGGTTAACTGCCTGTTCAGGGGCAGAACGACAGATTTCTACCGTGTCAGCTCGGGGATTTGATCTAGCAACCTTTCGGTTACTGGCCCAACTCTCTAACTACTAGGCTACCTGACCCCCCTATGTAACTATGCATATGCAATCTGATAGAAACTTGTTTTAAGTATACATTTGACATTTCCAGTGATTTACTCCATTGCCAAAAAGCAGATTATTTTACAGGTACACTACCGGCCAAACATTTTAGAACACCTACTCATTCAAGGGTTTTTCTTTATTTTTTATATTTTCTACATTGTAGAATAATAGTGAAGACATCAAAACAATGAAATATCACATATGGAATCATGTAGTAACTAAAAGTGTTAAACAAAATATATTTTATATTTGAGATTCTTCAAAAAGCCACCCTTTACCTTGATGACAGCTTTGCACACTCTTGGCATTCTCTCAATTATGTCAAGAACAGCTCGAATAAGCAAAGAGAAACAACAGTCCATTACTTTAAGACATGGCTACCACAGCATTCTGCAGCGATACGCCATCCCATCTGGTTTGGGCTTAGTGGGACTATCATTTGTTTTTCAACAGGACAATAACCCAACACACCTCCAGGCTGTGTAAGGACTATTTGAACATGAAGGAGAGTGATGGAGTGCTGCATCAGATGACCTGGTCTCCACAATCCCCCGACCTCAACCAAATTGAGATGTTTGGGATGAGTCGGACCGCAGAGTGAAGGAAAAACAGCCAACAAGTTCTCAGCATATGTGGGAACTCCTTCAAGACGGTTGGAAAAGCATTCCAGGTGAAGCTGGTTGAGAGAATGCCAAGAGTGTGCAAAGCTGTCATCAGCAAAGGGTGGCTATTTGAAGAATCTCAACTATAAAATATTTGGGTTATTACATGATTACATATATGATATTTCATAGTCTTGATGTCTTCACTATTATTCTACAATGTAGAAAATAGTAAAAACAAAAGAAAAACCCTTGAAAGAGGTGTTCTAAAACTTTTGACCAGTAGTGTATATGTGCCTGGTGCACTATTAACAGCAAAATCAGGATTAGCTTATATCAACTTTGCATTCTTCATCAGCTACATTACATTCAAACTGGCTCTCCATATCTGATGGTCACAATGACCATCAAACCATGTTCTGAGGCTATACACACACTATTCTCCTTTCTCTCTCCTTTAGCTTCATCATCCCTTTACCCCCCCCCTTTCCACTGCATTATGTACATCCTGTAATTCTGCAGGGACTCCATGGATGTAGTAGTAGCTTCCTGGTTTCTTTCCATTCAAACATATACAAACATTATCTCTGTCTTTATTAACAGTACAACAGTGCTGAGCGTGAGATGGAAGATGAAAAAAAAATAATTAAATTGATCAATTACGTGTAATGAACATCCTGCTCTCTTGACGGGATGATTAAACCCACAGTCAAAATAAATAGATAATAAAGAGAGAAACATTTCACTTTCAATCTACCCACTTATAGTATATTATCTTACAAGTTATACAGTTGACAGAAGACCTACGTGGGTTACCGGGGAGATATCGGCTTCTATATTGACCAAGATCGAGAACGTACTGTATGGCGAAGGTGAACAAGGTCTGATTGAGAATCACTACTTCTACTGTACTTTGAGTAAAACCAGAGATGGAAGGTCGGCTGTGGGGGTCGCCATCTCCCAAATGTGTCAAAATTCAGAAAACTGCACTACAAGAGGACTTCAAAAGAGGTCGTCACACACATGGAAAAAGATACGCCCCCCCCCCCTCTCTCTCACAAAACGCAGCCTAGGCGCCTCCCCATCAGCCCTCTCAATCGCCCTCCTCCAGACCGAACAACCTAGTCTACCATCTCAGTCAGACTCTCCCTTCCTGGGGATGTGTGTACAACCCACTGCCCAGGCTCCAGGGCTTTACGCAGGCCTCAGCATGGGGAGGAGGACATGCGGTCATACTCGGGACACTTGAGGAGCGCTGGGTAGTTGGAGTGGAGGGAGTGGTTCATCTGGAGCGAGGCTTCGCTGGAGATGCTGGAGGGGCTGCGGCCGTGCTGGTCCCAGGTGTCCGGGTGGAGGAACTGACCAGAGTAGTCGGAGCAGTTGCTGTGGCGCGGACCGTATAAGCCCGGGTGGGGTCTGTACATCTCCTCGGCCGTGTAGCGTTTCATGAACAGGTAGACGGACATGACGCCGGCCGTCTGGAGATACATGACAGATGCAAGGGAGCAGGATAACTTACAGTATCCTCTTCAACAAATGATATCACAACTGCAGGGTTGTGCCTTGAGGAACAGTTAATTGCCCAATCAACCTAGATGTCCCCTTATCTGTATCAGGCTTAAGAATATGGGTATCATTACGCAAAATATTTGTTCTACATAGACCCCTAGACCCTATGTCAGCATTTCCCAAACTCTGTCCTCGGGATGCCACGTTTCGTTTTTTCCTTAGCACTATACAGGCGATTCAAATAATCAACCAATCATTAAGCTTTGATTATTTGAATCAGATGGGCAAAATTAACCAAAACGTGCAGTTTGGGAAATGCTGCCCTATGTACTACTCTACATTGACAGGTGTAAGCAAAATGCATAGGCTCTAGGGGTAGGTTAGGCTTTGGGGGTGGATTTGGGATTGGGCCCACAATGTAATGAAGAAGCAAGGAGGAAGTTACCTCAGTGAGCAGAAAGGAGATGGCAGCGAAAGCGAAGGACCAGCCATACTGGTAACTGAAGTAGGCCTCGTTGGTCTTGGTCCTGTTCAACATCTCATCATTAATACTGGAGATGTACAACACCAGGCCCACCACCAGAGACAGACCTAGCAGAGAGAGAGGAGGGATGGAGAGAAAAAAATGTGTGTGGGGGTGGGGGCGCGAGAGAACGAGTGTGTTTAAGAGAGAGAGCAAGTGATAGGAAGAATACAGATTCTTCTGCATAAGCAGGATGTTGTAATTCTATGGTGATATATTTGCATACTTGTACAGTATGTTAATGATATGCAACATTCCATTAGAAATAGAAATAGGTAGTATAGCCATCATGTTGTGATCACTGATACAGGACCCCAATTTCCTGTCACTACACAACAAGGGCTGCATTCTATGGTAATGCCAGTAACAATTGTGCATGCAAATCACTACTAGATGAAAAACCAAATAATGCGTCCTGGGGATTTAAAATTAAACCATATTGAGCCAGTTTCCTTGACACAGATTAAACCTAGTCCTGGACTAACACACATTGTTCATGGAGATCTGTCACATCTGCTCCTGCTACGCCCACGTGTTCATCCGGTGTCTCCTTGACCTGCAGCCACTCCCCCAGTACACTCTCTCCCTCTCTGTGTGTGATTGTGTGGTTGGAGACGGGTGTGCTGGAGAACCCCCACCAGCTGCAACCCGTTCCAGAATCAAGACCTCTACAAATACTCAGTCCTGCCACTTCCACTCTGCCAGAACATAATCTCTGCTCATTTTGCTGCTCTGACTCTGGCTCCTGTCCCACATCTCACCACCCTGCTACCCTGTTCTGGATTCACCACACCACCACTCCATTGGATTCCCCTCTGGACCTGTTTACCCTGTCCCAACCCAGCTCACTCCAACCTCAGCCTCCACATCTAGTTTCCTACAACTCATCCGAGCTTCCCCGGATCTGCACTCCATATCTCCCTGTGTTACACTAAATACCTTGGTTCATTGCATCCCCGTTTCTTCGCCTGAGTCTGCTCTTGGGTTCCCCTGTGCCGCTCCGCCTAACAGAGATTCTCCATTTAAATAGTTTATTAGTCCAGGACTAGGTTCAATCTGTGTCCAGGAAACTGGAATTTAAACTCAATAAATAATGTGAAGGATCTCTTGTTTCAACAAAATGCATTCACAGAAGTGATATGTCATTTACCTGAGAGGATGAAGAAGATTCCGGAGATGAAGGCCAGGATGGTACGGTGGGGCCGGATATGTCCGATGTTGCTCAGGACAAAACCAATGAACAAGAAGAAGAGACTAACCAGGGGGAAGGGAGTGGCTGAACGGATCATCTCTGGAACAGGGAAAGGAGAAAGAATGGATGATACATTTAGTAAGTTTGTTCGTTTGTTCATGAGTTTGTTCATTCATTGATTCAGTCAATTGTGTCAATTCATCCAAGTCAATCTATTGTGATGAGTCTGTGTTCTGCGAAGAGTTTAAATATACGAGTCAATTAAATGTGTTATCTAACCACTGAGATAAAGCACAACATGATTTTGACTCAGTAAAAGAACCCTAAAGCAGTGAATAGCATATAGCAAACACTAGATTTGTTTCCTGGTTAATTTGGTTTTGTAACTTTTTTTTAAACTTCCCACAGTTGATTGCTTTTCTCTCTTGAGGTCTCTGACAAACAAGGAGCAATATAGCTACCTCTGTTCCTGGTGTCATTCCATTTGCACACACCAAGGGGTGGTTCCACTGCCTGGGATGTCTCCACAGGCATCTCAACTTAAGGAGATGTTGCTGGGACCCCCACTGTGAGAATGGTTTCTCCCTGGATTCTCTATTAACCATACCAATATAACTGCAATCCCCAATTCTGACTTGTGCTCTAATATCTGCTTCACTGACTTCTGCTCTCGTAAAAGCCTGTGTTTTCTGCACATTAACACTAGAAGCTTATGACCTAAAATTGATCAATTGAAAGTGTGGGTTCACAGCTCCAATCCAGATGTGTTGGTCATTACTGAGACGTGGTTAAGAGAGTGTTTTGAATACTGATGTTTTCTGGTTATAACCTTTTTCAGCGAGACAGATCTTCCAAAGGTGGGGGAGTGGCAATCTTAACCAAGGATCACCTTCCATGCTCGGTTGTCTCCACCAAGTCTGTCCACAAACAATTTGATTTGCTGGTTTTAAGTATTAAACTTTCAAATAGCTCTTTGTTGACTGTTGCTGGGTGCTATCATCCTCCATCAGCACCGGCCTGTACCTTACCAGCCCTAAGCTCTCTCCTGGCCCCCTACACCAAGTCTGAATTTGTCCTGCTAGGTGACCTAAACTGGAACATGCGTAAACCACCTGACCAAGTCCTAAAGCAATGGGACTCCCTAAATCTCTCTCAGATTATTACCAATCCCGCAAGGTATGACTCCAACTCCCAGAAAAGGCTACTCTTCTTGATGTTATCCTCACAAATAATCCTGATAGGTATCACTCTGGTGTTTTCTGTAATGACCTTAGTGATCACTGTTTTACAGCCTGTGTTCGTAATGGATAAGAGCGTCTGCTAAATGACTTAAATGTAATGTAATGTAATGGCTGCTCAGTGAAACGACCTGTCTTGATTTTTCATAGACACTTGCTAAAATACTTTAATGAGCAAGCCTTCCTTCGTGAACTGGCCTCTGTAAAATGGTATAGAATCCGCTTGATCCCCTCTATCGAAGACGCGTGGACCTTCTTTTTTGATATTTTCAGTGGTATTGAAAATGAGAATTAAAAACATGTTCAGCCCCTGGTTCGACTGTGATCTTTTAGAGTTACTCCACCTCGAGAATTACATTTGGTGAAAGGCTCGGCACACGCATACTCAGGCTGACTGGCTCTCGTTCAGGCAAATGAGAAATAAGTGCACTCAGGCTATCCGGAAGGCCAAAGTTAGTTTAAGGAGCAGTTCTCTCTCTGTGGGTCAGACCTCAATAAGTTATTTAATCACCACTTCATTAAGACTCAGCCATGCCTCCTTGCCCATCCAACATTTCCTCATCTCCCACCCCTTTAATGTGACTATCCCCGATGTTTTGCCCTCTTTTTACCCTGGCTTTCTTGATGTCTATAGTTTTCTCTTGGGTATGCAATCTGGTTTCTGCCCAGGTTATGGTTATATCACCATTGCGCTGGATTCTAAGCAATGTTGTGCTGCTATTTTTATTTACTTGGCCAAATCTTTTGATACGGTAGACCATTCCATTCTTGTGGGCCGACTAAGGAGTATTGGTGTCTCTGAGGGGTCTTTGGTCTGGTTTGCTAATTACCTAAGAGTGCAGTGTATAAAGCCAGAAAATCTGCTGTCTCAGCCACTGCCTGCCACCAAGGGAGTACCCCAAGGCTCAATCCTAAGCCCCACGCTCTTCTCAATTTACATCAACAACATAGCTCAGGCAGTAGGAAGCTCTCTCATCCATTTATATACAGATACTCAGCTGGCCCCTCCCTGGATTGTGTGTTAAATGTTCTACAACAAAGCTTTCTTGGTGTCCAACAAGCTCTCCCTACCCTTAACCTTGTTCTGAACACCTCCAAAACAGGTCCAAATGTGGTTTGGTTTGGTAAGAATAATGCCCTTCTCCCCACAGGTGTGATTACTACCTCTGAGGGTTTAGAGCTTAAGGTAGTCACCTCATACAAGTACTTGGGAGTATGGCTAGACTGTACACTACCCTTCTCTCAGCATATATCAACGCTGCAGGCTAAAGTAACATCCAGACTTGGTTTCCTCTATCGTAATCGCTCCCCTTTCACTCGAGCTGCCACTAACCCTGATTCAGATGACCATACTACCTATTCTAGATTACAGAGACATAATTTATAGATCTGCAGGTAAGGGTGCTCTCGAGCGATTTGATGTGCTTTACCATTCGGCCATCAGATTTGCCACCAATGCTCCTCATAGGACACATGACTGCACTCTATACTCCTCTGTAAACTGGTCATCTCTGTATACCCGTCGCAAGACACACTGGTTGATGTTTATTTATAAAACCCTCTTAGGCCTCACTCCCCCCTATCTGAGATATATACTGCAGCCCTCATCCTCCACATACAACACCCGTTCTGCCAGTCACTTTCTGTTAACGGTCCCCAGCGCACACACATTCTTGGTTTGCTCGTCTTTTCAGTTCGCTGCAGCTAGCGACTGGAACAAGCTGCACAAAACACTCAAACTAGACAGTTTTATCTCAATCTCTTCAATCAAAGACTCAATCATGGCAAAGACACTCTTACTGACAGTTGTGGCTGCTTTGCATGATGTATTGTTGTCTCGACCTTCTTGCCCTTTGCGCTGTTGTCTGTGCCCAATAATGTTTGTACGATGTTTTGTGCTGCTATCATGTATCATGTTGTATTGCTGCCTTGCTATGTTGTCATCTTAGGTCTCTCTTCATGCAGTGTTGTCTCTTGTCATGTGTGTTTTGTCCTATATTTATATTTAATTTATTTTTGTATTTTTAATTCCAGCCGCCGTCCCCGCAGGAGGCCTTTTGGCAGGTCATCATAGTAAATAAGAATTTGTTCTTAACGGACTTGCCAGGCTAAATAAATACATAAACAACTATGCTATGAAGCAGGAGCAGACCACAGGTCAAATTTCATAGCCTGGGTAAAGAGGCAGGTCTATGCTACAGCTGTAATGAACACGATGGGCGACAGAGAGCTGATTTCAAGCACAGGGCGCAGCAGGTGTTTATTGTAAAGGACCACAGGAGGAGGCAGGTATCTGGGTCCAGGGGCAGGCAGAAGGTCATACACAGGGGCTTGTAAATGGCAACAGTACAGTCAGGGAAAAGGCTAGTAACGTTGTCCAGGAGATCAGGAAATCCGAAAGTACAGGCAGGGAATAGTCAAAAGGCGTCGTTAATGAGGCAAGCCTGGGGATCCAGCACCGTTCTTTAGGTCCGTATCCCTCCCAATCCACCAGGTAGTGGATGGCGACCACCCAGGAGCTTGGAGTCAAGGAGGACTTGGCGGAATAAGCCGGTGCACCGCCGATATCAAATGAAGAGGGTGAGCCACTGTACCTCACAGGCTTGAGATGGGACACATGGAAGGATGAGGAGATCCGGTAATGGCGGAGCAACTGGAGACTGTAGGTGACAGGATTGATGCGTTGTGTAATTTTGAAAGGACCAATGAACCAGGGACTGAACTTTTTGCAGGGGTCACGAAACTGAATGTCCCAGGTAGAGAGCCACACACGTTGCCCAGGTTGGAAGAGTGGAGTAGGTCAGCGAACTGTTTCTGCGAGAGGGAAGCTTGATGTAGGTGCCGATGTGCTGTCTAGCAAACCTGCTCACACTGTCGAAACCACTCATCGATGTCAGGCACAGTTCCGGGCTCTGTCTCCCATGGGAACACGTGGGTTGGTGTCCGAGGACAAACTGAAAAGTAGTGCGATGGAGTGAGGAATGCACCCGGGAGTTCTGTGCGTATTCGGCCCAGGCTAGATAGCGACTCCACTCGCGTGGTTGGTGGATGCAGTGTTGGCGAAGGTACTTCCCTATTTCCTGATTCAGGTGTTCCGTCTGCCCGTTGGCTTGGGGATGGTATCCGGAGGATAGGTTGATGGAGACTCCCAGCCGGTCGCAGAAGGCTCGCCACACCCTGGAGACGAACTGGGATCCCATACAGACGAAACACCTGTTGGAACATGCACTCGGCCATTTCCATGGCATTAGGTAGATACGGAAGGGGGATGAGTCGGCCCACCTTGGAGAACTGGTCCACTACAACTAAAATAGTAGTGAAGCCCGAAGAGTTTAGCAGATCAGTGAGGAAATTCATGGCGATGTGGGACCATGGTCTGTGTGGTGTAGGTAAATGCTCGAGCTTACCGGTAGGTAGTTGGCGAGGGCTCTTTGCCCATGTACAGACGGGACAGGAAAGCACGTAATCTCTGACGTCTGCTGTTAGGGATGACCACCAGAACTTGCGTGTCAGTAGCGCCATGGTCCGGGTGATCCTGGGATGGCCAGAACTCAGCGAGGTATGGTACCACTGCATTAGCTGGGGTCTGACGGATGCCGGAACGTAGGTCTTGCCTGCAGGGGTGTCGAGAGGTGCTGGGTCATGGCGTAGGGCCTCTTGGATGGCTGATTGGATTTCCCACTGTATGGGTCCCACGACACAAGACGGAGACAGGATGGGCTCGGGAGCTGGGTTAGAGGAAGGGGAGTCAAATAGATGGGATAAGGAATCGGCCTTCACATTTTTCTTGCCAGACAGATAGGTGACGGTGAAGTTGAAGTGGGTGAAGAAGAGCGCCCAGTGAGCCTGTCTGGGGTTGAGCCTCTTAGCACTTCCTAAGTACTCCAAATTTCGGTGGTCGGTAAGGACAAGGAATTGGTGATGAGCTCTCTCTAAACAGTGGACCCACTCTTCAATAGCCAGCTTAAATGGCGAGGAGTTCTCAGTTCCCGTCATCATAAACTCATCAAAAAAAGAAAACGCCCCTTTCTCAGGACTTTCAAAGATAATTCGTAAAAATCCAAATAACTTCACAGATCTTCATTGTAAAAGGTTTGTTTCCCATTTTCCCATGCTTGTTCAATGAATACAATTGTGTCTGGTAGTATATTGGTCTGGTCTGTGGGTTTTTGCAAATTATTTAAATTGTGAGACAGAACCCCACAGGTCTTATTACTGCTTTCTGAGTTTTGTAAATCTTCATTCTCCCCTTCTTCACTTTAGGCCTTATGGGAATCTCTCTCACTGTATTCAAACTGCATCTCCTCTGACAGTGTGTCTCCAGGGTCCTAGTGCCTGTCTGAGCATTACCCATCCTGTGTGTATCCATCTGCATTTGGCCTGAGGGACATCTCTCGCAAAAGAAATTGCGCCTTGCATTTTTCATATCTCCCTCCCTATCCCTTGTTAGAGTGGAATGAGCCATGCCTCAGAGGCAAGTCAGGAATAGCATAAACATACATCTATATGGGGGGGAGATGTGTGGATTCTGTGGATGTGTGTCAGTTGGGACCACTGTAGCACTACTCTACTTTACATCCATTCAGTCCATCCCAAGCCTGTGCTGTATGGATCTACATTTTCTCTTACACAGAACATACGGTAGGGGTTGGCAACATTCAGCTAAAAATTGGTTTAATTGACCAAATCTGTTCAAGTATTTCCACTAAAAAAAGACAAACTCAGCAATAAAAAGAAACGTCCCTTTCTCAGGACCCTGTCTTTCAAAGATAATTCGGAAAATCCACAGATCTTCATTGTAAAGGGTTTAAACACTGTTTCCCAAGCTTGTTCAATGAACCATTAACAATTAATGAACATGCACCTGTGGAACGGTCGTTAAGACACTAATAGCTGACAGACGGTAGGCAATTTAAATCACAGTTATGAAAACAGGACACTAAAGAGGCCTTTCTACTGACTGATAAACACCAAAAGAAAGATGCCAAGGGTCCCTGCTCATCTGCGTGAACGTGCCTTAGGCATGCTGCAAGGAGGCATGAGGACTGCAGATGTGGCCAGGGCAATAAACTGCAATGTCCGTTCTGTGAGAAGCCTAAGACAGTGCTACAGGGAGACAGGCCAGGACAGGACTGGCAAAAAGTGCTCTTCACTGACGAGACGAGGTTTTGTCTCACCAGGGGTAATGGTTGGATTTGTGTTTATCGTCGAAGGAATGAGCGTTACACCGAGGCCTGTCCTCTGGAGCGGGATCGATTTGGAGGTGGAGGGTCCGTCATGGTCTGAGGTGGTGTGTCTCAGCATCATCGGACTGAGCTTGTTTGTATTGCAGGCAATCTCAACGCTGTGTGTTACAGGGAAGACATCCTCCCTCATGTGGTACCCTTCCTGCAGGCTCATCCTGACATGACCCTCCAGCATGACAATGCCACCAGACATACTGCTCATTCTGTGCGTGATTTCCTGCAAGACATGAATGTCAGTGTTCTGCTATGGCCAGCGAACAGCCCGGATCTCAATCCCATTGAGCGTGTCTGGGACCTGTTGGATTAGAGGGTGAGGGCTATTCCCCCCAGAAATGTCCAGGAACTTGCAGGTGCCTTGGTGGAAGAGTGGGTAACATCTCACAGCAAGAACTGGCAAATCTGGTGCGGTCCATGAGGAGGAGATGCACTGCAGTACTTAATGCAACTGGTGGCCACACCAGATACTGATTTACTTTTCTGTGGAACTTGTTCAGTTTATGTCTCAGTTGTTGAATCTTATGTTCATACAAATATTTACACTTTTTTTTTTTACCTTTTTAACTAGGCAAGTCAGTAAAGAACAGATTCTTATTTTCAATGACGGCCTGCCTAGGAACAGTGGGTTTACTGCCTGTTCAGGGGCAGAACGATTTAAGTTTGCTGAAAATAAATGCAGTTGACAGTGAGAAGATGTTTCTTTTTTGCTGAGTTTATGTGATCGTGTTTCAATGTAATGAAGGTATGAAATTGTTATTTTCAAATTCAAAATCTCTTTTTGGGCTTGTGGTCAATTTGCACTATTATTATAATCAACCATCCGCTCAGACAAAAATTGTCCCGCGGTTGAATCTAGTTACCTACCCCTGGCATACCCCGTACCTTCGGTCTCTCTGGGGGAATGACATAAGTATATGACATACAGTATGTGCATCGCATCATTGTCCACAGAATTCACTATTTGTCATGATGATAATTCAACATGCCTTTTGTTTGACATTATCAGAATGGACCCTGTGCGATTGACAATGAAGCACATTCTTCCTCTCCTCAGGCATACCCCTCATCTATCACTGAACTTATGTCAAAGTTTTTAAAAATGTATTTTAACAACAGAAATATCTTGAGGCCTAAAGTGACAGCAGTCTGTCTGGCGGCCTAGGAGTTAGGCCAGGAGCTCTTCCTGACCATGTGATCTGATCTGGGAAAACTATGGGCTCTGGTTATATGATCGTTAATGACTTGCCAGGTCATACAGTCAGGAAAAACTCTTGGCCCTACCTTTATGCCCTCCCACAACAGAACAGGTGTGTTTGTGCTCGGGACCAGAGTCCGTATTCCTAACGTATCCGCCTGTCCATGTTATCTCATACTGTACATGGTGATCTAAAAAGGTCAAACAGATCCTAAATCAGCACTCCTACTCTAACACACTTGATATGTCCCCAGAACAGATGAAGATGACACTGAGTTGAGCGTATGACAAGTCTTCACTTACTCAGCACACTAACTGTAGACTCCGACGTCAGCTGCACGTTGGTGGGCATCACATACTCAATGGTGAAACAACGGCCCTTCTCATCTCCTACAACACAAGCAAAGGAGAAGGCATTTATTAACCCTTTACGACACCTTTAACATGTGAATACAAAGCCCACACACTTGGGGCTCATCGCTAAAAAAGGGGGTAAGTAGAGTTAATCAATGGAATTGTGCAGGAATGAAATGGCATGAATGTAGATGAATAGATATGAGAGAACTGTTGCATAGAGTTGGGAATAGACATAGGAGAGAACTGTTGCATAGAGTTGGGAATAGATATAGGAGAGAACTGCTGCATAGAGTTGGGTTATAGATATAGGAGAAAACTGTTGCATAGAGTTGGGAATAGACATAGGAGAGAACTGCTGCATAGAGTTGGGAATAGATATAGGAGAAAACTGTTGCATAGAGTTGGGAATAGATATAGGAGAGAACTGCTGCATAGAGTTGGGAATAGATATAGGAGAAAACTGTTGCATAGAGTTGGGAATAGACATAGGAGAGAACTGCTGCATAGTTGGGAATAGATATAGGAGAGAACTGCTGCATAGAGTTGGGAATAGATATAGGAGAAAACTGTTGCATAGAGTTGGGAATAGACATAGGAGAGAACTGCTGCATAGAGTTGGGAATAGACATAGGAGAGAACTGCTGCATAGAGTTGGGAATAGATATAGGAGAGAACTGCTGCATAGAGTTGGGAATAGACATAGAAGAGAACTGCTGCATAGAGTTGGGAATAGATATAACAGAGAACTGTTGCATAGAGTTGTGTTAATGGATTTAAACAGACAGACAACAGGGTTGTTAGATCAGGAAAGAGGAAGATGTGTTTGTGCCAACACCCAGCCATGACATTTTATCACCCTGTCCTGTGACGAAAGAGTGTTTATTTTAATTTCACCCTAACCACAGGTGATGGTGTGTGTGTGTGTGTGTGTGTGTGCATGTATGCGTGCGTGTGTGTGTGTGTGTGTGTGTGTGCATGTATGCATGCGTGTGTGTGTGTGTGTGTGTGCATGTATGCATGCGTGTGTGTGTGTGCATGTATGCATGCGTGTGTGTGTGTGTGTGTGTGTGTGCATGTATGCATGCGTGTGTGTGTGTGTGTGCATGTATGCATGCGTGTGTGTGTGTGTGTGTGTATGTATGCATGCGTGTATGTATGCATGCGTGTGTGTGTGTGTGCATGTATGCATGCGTGCGTGTGTGTGTGTGTGTGTGTGTGTGTGTGTGTGTGTGTGTGTGTGTGTGTGTGTGTGTGTATGCATGTGTGTGTGTGTGTGTATGCATGCGTGCGTGGGTTTGAATCTCTCTCACGCTGCAGAATCTTAGCAGTAATTAACCCTCTTCAATAAGTGAGTCTTTGCTGTCAGTCTGGTATAATTTAATTACTAGAAGGCTAATGAAGAGCCATGGGATCCCTCGCTGCCTTATTAAGCCATAATGGCCTGTCCCAAATGGCACCCGATTCCCTAAATAGTGCACTACTTTTGACCAGGTCTCTGGTCAAAAGTAATGCACTATGTAGGGAAAAGGGGGGCATTTGGAACGCATGCCATATTGTGTCAACGATGTCAAACACCATTAACAGTAACACTAGACAAGTCACAATTATATAGAGATGGCAGCAAATGGATTTATAATGATGTTGCACAACTATTGCTGTGGCGATGATGGACTGCAGTAAAATGTATTACATAATAAAAGGAATCAAATTAGACTGCAACTTTTAGACATACTACAGTATATATGTTCATAAATACTATTCAGCTCTGCCCAGAAAAACAACATTCAAATTAAAGCACCCAGCATTGTACCTGGTTAGGCCAGGAGGAGGACTTGGTGAACAGGTGAACCATGGTTAGATGGTTTGGTGGAATGAAAGAAAAGGACATGTATTTGTACTTGTGTACAGTACCCCTACATGTCCAAAGCAGGGCCCCAGTTTCTGGTCTGGAGTGTGAAGTAACAAGCTCTGCTGGTCGTCTACTTCGTAGCAACCTAGCGGTGCCAAAAGCCCTGGTTTGCCCAAGAAAGCCTACATAAATTCTAAATCGCCAAAACGCCCCCAAAATTTTGAGGGAGGTTTTGGTCTCTAAAATTAGTTTATTATGATCAAGTTCGAACCCAACGTGAATTATTTGAAAGTTAGCTACAAATCAATAGATTGAATTAAACAGTGATCCATTCTGACAACTACATTTGTTGTCATACAGGACCATGTACTGAAACAGACCAATCACAGGTGGGTAGGCTACGAGGAAGTGCCATTCAGCAATATGGCGCCCTTCAAATTGTCCATACGGAATGCATGGATGACATTAGCGTTAGCACTATCTACTGGTTTTAATGTCTATGGTCCAAAGTCGATAGGTGGCTTATTTCAGTTTGTTCTAACTCAATATAACAAATCCCCTTCATTTTTCTTACTCGTCATGAGGTGGTTTACTGGACACATATTAGTCATCCTGGACTAAAACGCATGTTCAATGGAAAATCTCCTCGAAAAGTGTCTTCCAGTCCAGGAAACTGGTCTTATGTGCGTGTCGATCAACCAGTGACCTGTTTGCCATTTCTAAACGACTATAGCACCCTAGTCAGAACATCTTCTTCCCAGTCTCATGGACATGAGAGAAGTGAGCTTTTATACATCAGTGGATTGACCAGAGTCAATACAAGCACAAATCAAACAGACTGGAACCAACAGCTGCATTTAACACTACCACTCAATGGGCGCTCCGCAGCATCAATACTGGGCATAACACAGCCCCCATTCACTCTTTATGTTGTAATGATGTATCATAACAGTACTGAGTCAGATAGGCCCAGTGTGTCTGTCCCTAACTAAACATAAGCCTAGAGTTTCTGGGTCAAACAGACAGCTAGCTGGGGCAGTTTAGCAACAAGGCCATTAAATCGCCGCTAAAACACAAATAATGGCTCCTTAGTCCTGCATTGGAAGTTGGTCTTTTGGACCAAGGCAAAACATTCGCTATTTAATCACCACAGAAACATGTCATGTTGACAGTGTGTTTGCTTGAGAACATGTGGAGGTCAGGATGGACACGGAGGGCTAAAAAAGACATGTTTATATGGAAGTACCTAGGATGTGCTTTGTACCATCATGTCACTTTGTGATACTTCCTGGGAAGTATAATGCTGGTGAGGGGAGAAATTAGCCCGTCCTCCCCATTTTTACCTCCACCAGCAGTCACTGGTATAATGGCAATATAGAAACAAATCCTGTTTATTGTCCTGACAAATATTACTTGGCAAGTGCATGCATTTTAAATACAGTACATGTTAGCTCATTAGTTAATGCACTGGCTACATTTGATTGTGTCAGCCTCAGCTTCCTTGGGAGAGACGACAGGTAGCTGAGGCTGACACAATCAAATGTCAGAGAGGAAGTGAACACCTGGTTTACTGCTTGGAAACACTTTGAAAGATAGCGTCGCTCAGAGAGAAAAGGGGTGGCGTCTCAGTGCAGTGAGGGAGTGGGGCCGGAAGAGGTAGAGCTTCCCTGTGATAGGGCACAAGGTAACCATGCGGGGTGGAGAAAAGCCCGTGTTAGTTCCCCTTGAAACAAGGCTTTTCACAGTCAGAGTAGAAGGAGAAGGTGAACAGGGGTGTTGGTTTAGCTTGGCTAGTAGGGTCACTACTGCGTCTTCAGAAAGCGGGCCAGTTTATGGGCCTGGATAATAATGCAGGTGTTGTATGCTGGAATGACGAGTGGCATTGGCCAGCGCTGAGGAACACGTCAGCAATGGGACACATGGGGTAGTGACAAAGGAAAAAAGAGAATGGAGAAGAGCATGATTTTTTTTCACAGTAAGCGTCCTAGAGCGAGAGAGCAGCCGGGCTGAGTTGATAGGACATGGTAATAACCCAACATGGGGAGACAGGGTAACTCAAGGACAGGTCACTGGGACACAGCTGAGAGGGAGTGGAGAGAGAAGAGGATGAACATTTGACTCTCAAGAGTCTAGTGAACCAGCCTGCAGTGCCAGCCTGTTTCTCCTCCTCGCCAACTCCTGTCATCACTTACCAAAACAGAAACAGACTGGCACAGAGGCCAGCTAGAAGCTACCAGTCATCAGACGTAGACACTTCAGATACTGAAGTAAACAATGGTCAGTGTCCCTGAATGGTTATGATGATCTCGGGACACCCAAGGGGCAGACTCTACCTTGATCCTAGATTTGTTGGGCCAGTAACCGAAAGTAGGTTCTAATACCCGAACCGACAAAGTAAAAATCTGACTATGTGTCCTTGAGCAAGGCACTTAACCCTAAATTCCTACAGGGGCGCCGTACTACTAAACTCAACTCTTAGGGAAGAAAAGGTGTTATCTAGAACCTTAAAGGGGTATATGGCAGTCCCTATAGAATAACCTTTCTTTGGTTCCAGATATAATCCTTTTTGGTTCCAGGTAGAACCCTCTGTAGAAAAGGTACATACAACCCAAATGGTTCCACCAAAAGGGTTCTTTGGCTGTCCCAATAGGAGAACCCTTTTAAGTTGTATGTTCCAAAAGGGTACCTGGAACCAAAAAGGGTTATCCACGGGGTCAGCGGAAGAACCCTTTTGGAACCCTTTTTTCTAAGAGTGTATGGCTGATCCCGTAAAACCACACATTTCACTATACCTATCTGGTGTTGGTGACAAAGCATATGTCTTTTTGTTCAGCTCTGACTGCAGGGACATATGTATCTCTAATCTGAACTGATCCTAGATCTGTAATTAAGGGGCAACGTCTACCCCTAACCAGAAACTTACCAGCTGTGAAGCAGACCCTCCAGAGGCCCGAGTGCAGGGACATGCGTAACTCAGTGCTCTGATTGAGGGGCAGGATGACGCCCTCCTCCAGATAGAGCCAGTAGTCAGTACTGACAGCGACGCCCAGCAGGCCCAGGGCGCACACAGCGAACACGCTGCTTAGCACTGTCAACACCTTCCTGCCACACAGGGTCATACCACATCCACAACTGCAGGGGGCGCCGCCGGCAGAAAGAGGAGCTGCAGGGAGACAGAGAGGATGGAGTTAATAGAAAAAGGTAGTGGTCGGTGTCACAGTACTCAATGATAAGGCCATGTCTATGTCCTAATGGTCAATTGTGAGACAATGGCTAAGACCCAATGGTCAAGTCTGCGTCCCAGTTGTCACTTGCCAGACAAACTTAAGCCATGAGCGTTACCTGGGAGGCAGCTCTGCCTGCCAGGCATGTCTCAATATGTAAAACATGTCCCAGTAATCCTCCCTGCTCTTCTTTCCATCCTGACATCTAATCGGTGTATCATAGTTTAGTGTACTTTTATATTAGTGTTTTACTTTGTCAGTTGTTTAGCCCTATTTTTTTTTTTAAGTAAGGAAAATCTAGCCTAGTGCCCTGATCTCTCAAAATACTTTTAGAAGAGCCATACAGTGTATCCTGCTTCATGAACATTGGGCTGATTTTGAAAAAGCTGAACTTTGAACTGCAGTTGTAGGTCTGTCTGCCCTCGCTTTGCCTCAGGCCAAAACCACACACCACTAATAGTGCTGGGGAGGCCTGTGAATTACTCCCCATATTCCATAATTCAGCCCATCTGATTAACACAACATGATCCAGTCAAGACCCATCTGATTAACACAACATCATCCAGTCAAGACCCATCTGATTAACCCAAGATGATCCAGTCAAGACCCATCTGATTAACACAACATGATCCAGTCAAGACCCATCTGATTAACACAACATGATCCAGTCAAGACCCATCTGATTAACACAACATGATCCAGTCAAGACCCATCTGATTAACCCAAGATGATCCAGTCAAGACCCATCTGATTAACACAACATGATCCAGTCAAGACCCATCTGATTAACCCAAGATGATCCAGTCAAGACCCATCTGATTAACACAACATGATCCAGTCAAGACCCATCTGATTAACACAACATGATCCAGTCAAGACCCATCTGATTAACACAACATGATCCAGTCAAGAAAAAGTCCAGCATTCTTACACTTTGATGGTGTGACATATGCAACAGCATATTGATGTTGATGCTCATCAGTCATAAGCAGCACTGATCACTTGGTTGCAGGAGCTGTTGCCCACGCTAGCTGGAAGCCTGATTTCTGGGCATGCATGGGGATGTGTTGAAAAGGCAGTCCTTTTACATAATGAGTTGTCTGTTTACTGTCACTGGCTGTTTTTGAGTGGGAATGTGTGTGTGAGAGAAATACCAGTCTATTCAGGCTTTGTTTTTCTCTCTTTGCAAAGACTTGTATGGCTTCACATTAGAGGTCGACCGATTATGATTTTTCAACGCCGATAGCGATTATTAGAGGACCAAAAAAGCCGATACCGATTATTGGAGGACCAAAACAGACGATACCGATTAATCAGCCTTTTTAAAAAATATATATATATTTTTTACATGTATTTGTAATAAAGAAAATTACAACAATACTGAATTAACACTTATTTTAACTTAATATAATACATCAATAAAATCAATTTAGCCTCAAGTAAATAATGAAACATGTTCAATTTGGTTTAAATAATGCAAAAACAAAGTGTTGGAGAAGAAAGTAAAAGTGCAATATGTGCTATGTAAGAAAGCTAACGTTTCAGTTCCTTGCTCAGAACATGAGAACATATGAAAGCTGGTGGTTCCTTTTAACATGAGTCTTCAATATTCCCAGGTAATACGTTTTAGGTTGTACTTATTATAGGAATTATAGGACTATTTCCCTCTATACCATTTGTATTTCATTAACCTTTGACTATTGGATGTTCTAATAGGCACTTTAGCATTGCAAGTGTAACAGTATAGCTTTTGTCCCTCTCCTCGCCCCTACCTGGGCTCAAACCAGCAACACAACGACAACAGCCACCATCGAAGCCGCATTACCCATGCAGAGCAATGGGAACAACTACTAGAAGGCTCAGAGCGAGTGACGTTTGAAACGCTATTAGAGCGCGCTAACTAGCTAGCCATTTCACTTCGGTTACACCAGCCTCATCTCAGGAGTTGATAGGCTTGAAGTCATAAACAGCGCAATGCTTGATGCACAACGAAGAGCTGCTGACAAAACGCACAAAAGTGCTGTTTGAATGAATGTTTACGCGCCTGCTTCTGCCTACCACCGCTCAGTCAGATAATTAGATACTTTTATGCTCAGTCAGATTATATGCAACGCAGGACACGCTAGATAATATCTAGTAATATCAACCATGTGTAGTTAACTAGTGATTATGATTGATTGTTTTTTATAAGATAAGTTTAATGCTAACTAGCAACTTACCTTGGCTTACTGCATTCGTGTAACAGGCACTCCTTGTGGAGTGCAACGAGAGAGAGGCAGGTCGGCCTCACGGCCCCTTGTATCACGATATTGATAACATGGCCTCACGGCCCCTTGTATCACGATATTGATAACATGGCCTCACGGACCCTTTGTATCACGATATTGATAACATGGCCTCACGGCCCCTTGTATCACGATATTGATAATATATGGGTACGAATGCATAAGATGACTAATGCATCTCATTTAAAGGGCTTTTGCAAGTTCATTGTTTCAAAGGACTGAGTCAGAGCAATTGGTGTGACAGTGGTAATATAAATATCTCATCTGACCTCTGACTGTGGATGCAACACATCTCTCCCACTACGGTTGACTCACTATGGTGCAGCTATGCGTGTAATGAGACTGGCCTATTCTATCATTACCAATTAACCACTTTATAATTTGGACAATTAGAAAATCAATTCCATTTAATTAGAAGTGGATGAAGGCAAAAAGGTCCATAGGCCTTCTCTTCAGACCAAAGTAAATTTGGGCCACGTAGCTCACTCAGAGGTGGGAAATTACCATTGGTCAGCTAGGAAAGGAGACGAGGAGGTGATAAAGTGATTGGGACACAGCCATAGACTCACCAGTCAATCAAATGGGACTTTTTAGCACAAAGGTCCAGCAGGTGTAAGCAATGAGGGGAAAGCAAATGAGGGCCATTATCAGGTAGCCAATCAGTCCCCATTCAGTACAGCTCTTACCCACACGTCCACTTAGATATTAATACCAGCCTTTCAACACCAGTGGCTTTGCTAGCATGTGACGCGCTAGCTTGCGTGTGACGCACTAGCTTGCGTGTGACGCACAAGGCCATTCATTGACAGGCTACTGTGTTTTATCATAGGGTGGTTAACGTTCGATGCTAGCATCCAGTTGCGCTCGTTACTCCCACACACACACACACACACACACACACACAACGCATCATTACCAAACCTCTAAAAATAGAGATCTATCAAGGCAGTTTGAGCTTCAATGTATAGAAGGCCTACCTCCTGGTGTAGACAAAACTACATTTCAAATAATAGATAACTATAAATGACAAAACGCTATGCCTAAACGACAGGACACTGAATGACAATGCAAAATGACAGAACACTAAGTCACAACACCGACAGAGCACCAAATGACAGAATACTAAATTATACAAAACATAATGACCGAATAAATGACAGAACATTAAATGGCAGAACAAGCCTGACTGTTGATCACGCGTCATCAGTGCAAGATGGTTTAAAAATGTACAGACGTCATTAGTCCTTGTGCGATCAGTCAGAAATAGTCTGTCCATATTAAAGTGTCTGGGGGAATAGGGTAAAAGTGTGTGATTCTCCATTCCAACTCTATGGGACTGTATTTGGACGGTGACGTTTGCAGGCTTTTCGGGCTGGCTGTCGCAGATGGGGAGACTGGTTGCCAGAGGGGCTCGACAAGTGTTTGGATGGGGAAAGAAGGGCCCATCACATATGGAATGAACCAGAGACAAGTGAAGGCAGGGATAACTTTGCCATGCCTGGCTTTGCTACATCGTCACTATCTGATGCTAAAAGATGAGGACTTCTAGGATTTGAACCAATATGGACCTGAAATTCAGAAGAAATAGAGTAGAAATATTTTAAAGCTTTCAGTTGGGGGAAGACATTTTTTGTTTTTGTTTTTTTTGTACAGATTTGCCTGTGTACATTAATGCTAGTTAACTGGTTCTATGAAGTGTCTAAACAGCTACTTCCACAGGAAGTTATTAGCAAATATGTTCTGTTGTATATTCATGAACTCTTATACCAGGAGAAAGCAACCAGTGCAGGGTGTTGTGGACTTTTGGGCCATATACAAGTAAAAGACTAGGAGAAATATCCAGACAGACTTATCTTTTCTACAGTGAAAATACCAGGCAGTCAGAAGTGGGAATGCAGTCTAATCTAGTTGACGTCTAAGTGTCATGGTGAAATAGTTGCCATTAGGGCAGAACAATATCCTCTAACTCAACATGAAAATGAGAAAGAAAAGATTAATATGTAATATTTTAGTTATTTCCGAATCCCTTAGATATCATTATCCTAGTGGCCGCATCCTTTTGAGGAGCCATTTGCTCTGCCCACCCAAAGGATAGCACGATTAAATGCTTATCATCAGTAGCTAGTGGTGTTTTGATTAGATTTTTTATTTTTTATTTTTTTAAACAAGTTTCCTAGATTGGTATGGATCCACTTATAAGTGTCACATCTTAGACAAAAGACAGAATCCAAACAGGGAGTCTATTTAAGCAATAAGGCCCAAGGGGTTGTGGTATATGGCCAATAAACCACAGCTAAGGGTTGTTCTTAGTCACGACACAACACAATTAGAGTAGTAAAAATACATTTTGTCATACCCCATGGTATACGGTCTGATATACCACAGCTTTCAGCCAATCTCCAGTCAGGGCTAGAACCACCCAGTTGATAATTTGGAATATATCATTGTTTGAGTGTCATTGTGTCCCGTCCTCGCCACATGAAGCACAGTCTTGGCAAAGGCTTAATACCTGTTGCCATGGTATAGTGGGGAATACAGGGAGCTATGATGATGTCCAACTTGCCAGTTCTATGTGTGAGTCATTGGTTTCCAAGAAACTTATTGACAAATGCACATAACACACATGCTTGCATCTGCACACACACACTTTTCAGATTAGATCAAAGGATACCCACAGCCAATAACCAAATTCTGCATCATGTCCATTCACACGCACACAAAGAGATCAACAGGCCTCATTCAATCTACTATGAATACTAATTCAGTCCAAACATTGGTCCTGCCCGTACGGGATTATGAATGGCGATTGAGCCGAGAAAAACTGTCTATTGACCAATGTTTCTCATTAGATGTTCAAAGCTTCCAGGGCCTAAGCTGGGAGATCCAAAAAGCCTCATAGTCCCTCTTTGCATTATAACAAACTACCTTTGAAGAAGATGGGCACATCCATTCTGTGACTGGAATCCAATACACGGATGAACACCCAACAATCTAGTTCTGTTTAGTGTCTAGTATATTTTATTACTATAGAAACCTAAACAGTCTTATTTGACTGCACCTGAAGCAATTTTGACCATGCACCTACATACTCTGGGTTATGTTCATAAAAGCAAGCAATAGAAAATGCTTTCAAATATTCTGCAAAAGAAAACTAAAATTATAGTTTCTTGTTCGACAAGTCCCAGTTCTGTTTCATTTTTCTCCAGTTGGTGCCTTATGAACATGACCAAGGTCTGTTCTGTGGTGTCTCCCGCCACTCACCACGCGAGGGAGTTCATTGTAACAGCGACCAAAAGCCAATTTATGCTTGATCCGAAAATGTGGTCGGAGGCTCCGGAGGATTACAGAGGCCAAATCAAGCCCCGTACCACATCGCCGTGCACCTCTCAAATGTTGTAATAACGCGGTTGGCTCCGTACAGCTCCGCATTGACACGATTGGTTGACGGTAGGTGGGGGCGGGAGGTTCTGTATAAACAAACTCACTTCCTTGACAACAGCTCTGCTCCGCGAAGTGCAAAAAGTAAGTTTGCTCTGACTTCGGCGGAGGCCGCATCGTAGTAAATGCTGTATGGCCACAGCAGATATCAGATTGACCATGCACCTAACTGTCTCCAGTGGAATGGAACCCACTGCATCATCACTAATGGAACTAGGTCAGTCAGTACTCTCGCTGTCCATTCAATTAGCACGCACCCAGCCTCATCAGCCTCTATTCAATCCAAAAGCCAACTACCGTTTTTCAACACAACGGTCGGAAAGTCAATGATGGGGGGGGGGACAACCTGCAATGAATCAGAACTCTGTTCCAATAACTCTCACAGCCTCATGGAAAAAGGGTGGTCACTGGTCAGGATCACATATGGAATTTATGTTTAGTCTTTTGATGTTGATATTTTTAGGCTATGGTGTTATCCATTGGTTGCTTGGAACCGTCCTTGTTAGGATCTATGGGCTAGTGTAATTTAGGATTTGTAGAGTTTGATTTACATGTCATCGACTGTGTTTGTAGATGTTGCTAATAGGCTATACCAGCTCATTTGAATACCAAGCATTCTGAACATTCCAGCTCATTTGAATACCAAGCATTCTGAAATACCTGCTCATTTGAATACCAAGCATTCTGAACATAGCAGCTCATTTGAATACCAAGCATTCTGAACATAGCAGCTCATTTTAATACCAAGCATTCTGAACATACCTGCTCATTTTAATAGCAAGCATTCTGACCATACCTGCTCATTTTAATACCAAGCATTCTGAACATACCTGCTAATTTTAATACCAAGCATTCTGAACATACCTGCTCATTTTAATAGAAAGCATTCTGACCATACCTGCTAATTTTAATACCAAGCATTCTGACCATACCTGCTCATTTTAATACCAAGCATTCTGAACATACCTGCTAATTTTAATGCCAAGCATTCTGAACATACCTGCTCATTTTAATACCAAGCATTCTGAACATACCTGCTCATTTTAATACCAAGCATTCTGAACATACCTGCTCATTTTAATACCAAGCATTCTGAACATACCTGCTCATTTTAATACCAAGCATTCTGAACATACCTGCTCATTTTAATACCAAGCATTCTGAACATACCTGCTCATTTTAATACCAAACATTCTGAACATACCTGCTCATTTTAATACCAAGCATTCTGAACATACCTGCTACTTTTAATACCAAGCATTCTGAACATACCTGCTCATTTTAATACCAAGCATTCTGAACATACCTGCTCATTTTAATACCAAACATTCTGAACATACCTGCTCATTTTAATACCAAGCATTCTGAACATACCTGCTAATTTTAATACCAAGCATTCTGACCATACCTGCTCATTTTAATACCAAGCATTCTGAACATACCTGCTCATTTTAATACCAAGCATTCTGAACATACCTGCTCATTTTAATACCAAGCATTCTGAACATACCTGCTCATTTTAATACCAAGCATTCTGAACATAGCAGCTCATTTTAATACCAAGCATTCTGAACATAGCAGCTCATGCAAATTCAACAGTATAAACAGCCATTTATGCTTCAATTACCCAACTGACTTGGTCCCTACCACTGAACGTGATTGTCACACTAGGACCTGGTTATAATCCAACACAATAACGTCTGGAGTTACTCAAACATTTGTCAGTAGTAGAACAGAAATGAATGTTAACCAAAATGTCTGTTAAAAAAATAAATAAAACATGATTTCTCTGTCACTGTCAAGGATTCATCTGTACACTCCTTTCGTGAAAGCCACTGACCCAGTTTCCATGACGGCCGGATGTCGCTATGCACCGTCTCCAGAGTAACATGGCTTGTGTGTTCCACTGATGCGAGTTGGCGGTCAGTGGGGTGGACAGCATCAGAGGACTATAGAGCCCTGTGGACAGTGGCTGGACATGGGGGACATGACATGGAGCCCCAACACAGCTATGGAGGGAGCTAGCAGTTAGCTAGAACACTAGCATACAGTAGCATAGGCACTACAGGGCTGTGCTAAATCAGTCATACGCATACGTCAAACAGTCTTCCTGACCTACAAAACACTCCGAGACTCCCGGTACGCTTCCCCAGCACCATGCTTACAAGAGTATCTACTATACGTCACAAGAGACTGTTGTTAGTAACGCTGTATTTTTGGCTATAAAAATATCCCGAAACCTGTCGCTTAGCTCGAAAATAAATACCAGGCAAGGGGACGGCATAAAGGTCATGTTATTTCACCACTGTGCTCCCAAAACAACATTCCAATGGCCCTCCATCTAAAGATTTCTATTTCCACAACAACAACAACAACAAAAAGAAAAAGAGGATTTCATTTTTGAACGCAAACTCAACCCAACAGTTAAACCTCTGGAGACTCTGCAGAGGGCATCTTACCAGCCTCGAGTCTTTAGGGTTCAGAGGCAACAACGGACTGCCTCTGACTGAGTGCCCGGGGACAGTTCGTGTCAGAACATGTTAGTAGGCTTGAGCAGTGCTTGCCTCGCTCCAAGCCTTTTATGCTGCTCCAAAGGCATCTCCCTGACAGATCTCAGCCAGTGTTTCTTGGCTGTGCTCGCCTCTTCGGTCACACTTTATTTGGATAGTCCCGATTTTCCGTCTGTAAGTGCTCTACAGATGGTCATACTATCAGCAAACTCTCTGTTGATAAGCAACTGCTTGCGAAGGTTACAGTAAGGGTCAGGGTTAAGTTTAGAATAAGGGTTAAGGTTTGGGGTAGGGTAAGGGTTATATTTAGGGTAAAGATAAGGGTTAAGGTTGGAGTTAGTAGATAGTTAGCGTAAAGATAATCTGTAAAGCATCTACAGATGGACTATCCAAATAAAGTATTTCTGCCTCTTCAAACAAGGCTAGAATGTCAGCAGCCTGTCAATCAACTGATCCCAAAATAAAATGAGTAACTGTGGTGATCATTTTCTCAAATAAAATCTTTCAGATGACACTCCACTGTTGATTATGTCAGAAATCTATATGGGATCTGTTCAAATGTATTTTCACTTAAAATAAAACACATAAATTAGTATCTTTATACCTCAGCTGTAGGACATTGAAACTGTATGCTACGATAAACTCTCCCACGGTTCATCATAACATAGAAGCATACGTCATGTTTGAGGGGCAAATGGCAAAACACAGCCAGTCACCCGGAGAAATGGCACATTCTCTGGCTTTGTCATGAGACCAAGTACTCTCTCTTTTATTGCTTAACTTGGCCATGTCTCTTTTGTGTGCAGCACAATACTAAGGTTCCCACATTAAGGAAGAATATATCAGGTATCAAGGTAAGACCCAGATGCAGACCGTATCGAAGTAACAATGTTTATTACAGCAACAGCGGCATCGGAACAGGACAGCAGGCAGGCTCAGGTCTGGCAGAGGTCGGTAATCCAGAGGTGGGGCAAAGGTACAGGCAGGCAGGCAGTTCTCAGGGGCAGGCAGAGTGGTCAGGCAGGTGGATACAGGGTCAGGACAGGCAAGGGTCAAAACCCAGGAGGATGAGAAAAGAGAGACTGGGGAAAAGCAGAAGCTGACACAAAAAAAACTGGCAACAGACAAACAGAGAACACAGGTATAAATACACAGGGAATAATGGGAGAAAATGTGCGACACCTGGAGGGGGGTGGAGACAATCACAAGGACAGGTGAAAGATCAGGGTGCGACAGAATAGGATAATGAGCCAGTCGGAAGAAACAGAACTTAGATGTAAAAGTCACGAGTCAGTGTGTTGTTATGACAGTGCCATAGGAGAGAGGAGACAGACAGACAGAAGCATAGGCAGGCTGGCTGAGACAGTGTAATAGTGTAAAGCGGACAGACAGCAGGACAGACTGTACAAAAAGAGGCAGGCCCTGTGATATGGGACCTCCAACAGAAAAAGAGGGAGAGTGGTATTAGCTCCCCTGTCAAGCAGATGCTGACGCTGTGTCAGTGTACATCGGCTGTGAATTAGCCCGTGGTAACCGCCAGAAGGTTAAATAACATTGGTCTGTGTTCATGACTGCCAGTCTCCAAGGCTACAGGCATGTATAGACTTGGCACATAATAACTAATTTCTCTCTTATTTCATTATGACTTTAACAGCAATTTTAAAAGTCAGTTTTATTCAAAACGATACAGTTAGTTGGTCTTTGATTATGTAACCTTTATTTAACTAGGCAAGTTGGGTTAATGTGAACGTGCATCTATCCTATTACAAATTCTTATTTAAAATGAAGGCCTACCGAGGAACAGTGGGTTAACTGCCTTGTTCAGGGGCAGAACGACAGACTTTTACCCTGTCAGGTCGGGGATTCGATCCAGAAACCTTTCGGTTACTGGCTCAACGCTCTAACCACTAAGCTACCTGCCGATTATGACAACTATCACGGTATAAACTGGGGATGCAAAGGGCAAGTCTGGCATGCAAGGAACGCCTTTGTCACAAGTGTCGCAGGATTGTAAATAATAATCAACTGTAATTAAAGCACAAGACAAAATCACCCAATTTCTCATTCTGATCCTTGTTTTTGTTGATTATCTACATGAACAACATGTAGCCCAATCTAACCTGTTAGACTTTCGCTGGATAATACTGATTGGGACTATTTCATAATTGTGTGCCCATGCCACTAAAGCACACATGCCAATACCATGTGCTGCCCAACTCGCCCCAATGGGCTCTGGCAAGGGTTGGGTTAATGTGCACGTGCATGTATCCTATTACTTAAAAAATAAAAAATAAATAAAAATCACCTTTATTTAACCAGGTAGGCTAGTTGAGAACAAGTTCTCATTTACAACTGCGACCTGGCCAAGATAAACCAAAGCACAACACAGAGTTAAACATGGAATAAACAAACACACAGTCAATAACACTATTCAGTAGGGTAAAGTTAGAACGTTTTCGATCGTTTCAGGTTTGGGAGTTTGATCACAGTGATAGTGAAATATGCTATCAAACGTATAACAGCATCACAGATACTCAAACCACCAAACAAAATCGATACGGACTCCACTTTCCACCAACGTCTGCCTGGTCCTGCTCTTCAGTAATGCACTAAACCTAAATTAAATTACCAAGTGGGATGCGTTCAATATCGTTTCGATTTTCAAAGCAAGGGCTTGCAATTATATCTATACTTGCCTGCCAACAACGTCAATTCCAGACTTGTCTTTAAAAAAAACTATGCTTACACATTAGTTCATGCTGAAAATATCATTCCCACACAGTCGTAAAAACTACCTGTTCGTATTCACATCGATATGGTAAAAAGTTGTTTATGGAAGTGAAGGTTTTCCCTCCACCTTAAACTCAATAGCTGACTAAATGGATTTGAATATTTATACAAAGGATAGTGTTTATTGTATCATTGTTCGACCTTTACAGTTACATTTTTTACATTGCTAGCGTCGCTCTGGATAAGAGCGTCTGCTAAATGACTTAAATGTAAATGTACATCCCATGAATAAGCGTAAGCTTCTAAAAATAAAAAGCAGTGAATGTAGAAAACAATAGTATATCACGTGGAGACGAACAAACTAAAGAGGCGCTTCTGAGCTAAAGACACTTCAAAAGGAAAGGAAATAATTCAAATAAACATAGTTTACCTTCACAAATAAGTCTCGTCGAGGAAAGCGCTATTTTTCTTACAATTACTGTTCCTCCCGCGTCGCTCTACACTTGTCTACAGACTCGCGGAGAAGCAGTGGATGTGTCGCGCACTTAGTGCCCCACAACAGGACAATACTCGTTGCGCACTCCACTTCAGCCTGGCGCCAGCAGTTGGGCAGCGGCAGCCTCTGGGGATATGGTTAGCCTATGAAGCTTCACTGATTAAACAAAATCAAAGTTAGCTTTTGCGAAATGCAGACCACAAATAATGTCCCTCTTTTGGATAAAACTACGGTCCAGAGATTGGCACCCATAGACTTTTCTTCATCTCAACGTTCTGGATTCGAGTGAGCTGAATACGACACAGCTCTTCAATCAAGCATCAAACCCACGACGAAGCTTCCATCATGTGACATTCAAAACAAGTACCCTTGGGTGACTTTGGCATCATAACCCTTTTCATTTTAAAAAGTTATAATTATTTACTACATTATTATTAAACATTATGTCTGACTATGGTATTTATGTGTGCATAACATTTACAAAGCATTACAACTAAATGTAGCACTGACCCACCCAAAAGGAGACGCATATGGTCATTTATCCAATTATTTACGAGCATATGGCTTATCAGTGTAGTATCCATAATTAAAAGCTGGCTGGAAAACGTTGATTGTCCACATATACATGCCTCATTGCATCTCAGCTATTATATCGCCCCTTGCATTTCCCTCTCCACCCAAGGGAGAACTACTTTTCCTGGCACAATTTGTTAGGTCTATTTCGCAAAAGCTAACTGATTATGTATGTTTGTTCTGGCATCAGTGAAGCTACGACCTGTTATTCTTCCCGTCTATCCATGTTCTTTCGCAGTCAAAGCGTTGCTTTGGTAACATTTCAGCTCAATGGACAGGGCCAGAATATGCCCCACAGGCAGTGTATAAAATGTTGCTGGTATAAAATATGTATCCTAATGGATTATAAAGACCTCGAACGTTTTTGAAGTAACAAATTGCCGTGGTAGCTACAACCATAGACATAGAACTGAATGGAATTCTAATTCTATAACTCAGCACCAGCAACCTTTCAAAACTCCACTCCTCTCATTAACCCCTCATTAGGGACATTACCGAAACACTATACTTCATCCCCATCGTAGCTGAACATTAAATATGAAGCAACCGGCCCTGAGACTGCATCCCAAATATGGCACTATTCCCTATATAATGCACCGAGGCCCTGGTCAAAAGTAGCACACTATATAGGGAATAGGGTGCTGTTTGGATGAGGGAATAGGGTGCTGTTTGGGATGCACACAGAGTGAAGGGGAGAGAAGGTCAAGGTTGGTGTGTTCATAATTGGATAAATAGATAATTAGTATTGTTTTGGGCCTGGTTCTCAAACCAGTGGCACACTAAATGAGATTACACACTCTGGGGAAGAGGAGTGGCTGTCACTACATTTTGGTAACACTAAACAGGGGTTGTGTGTGAGTGAGTGAGTGAGTAGAGAGAGATTTTTGGTAGAAATGATAGTATTGGTAATAGTAATCATAGGGATAGTTGTGGTATTAGTGTAAATAACAGTGGTGGTAGCATTCATTTTAGTAGTAATAATAGTTGCTTGTTATTTTCCATGTTTAAACAATTATTGATTCTATTTTCTATTACTATCCACTGTTATTATTCTATTGTTATTTCTATTTCGTTTTAACTATTCTATTTTATTATTTATTGTTTTATTATTACCTTACAATTTCAAGAATATTGCATACATTGATGCTTTGGCAATATTGACACAATGTTTCTCATTTTAATCAAGGAATTTGGATTTGAGAGAGCTGGACCTTTTAACAAGTTCCCTCAACATACAGGAGCCATTGTTTTCACAGAGCTTCCAAAACTCCCATTCCAATACTCACACTAGAGCAATGAACAGACTTTTAGGGCTCCAGACTATAGCAGCTCAGATGTTGAGCAGACATCCCTAGTGGTTACTGGTAGAGCAATGAACAGACTTTTAGGGCTCCAGACTATAGCAGCTCAGATGTTGAGCAGACATCCCTAGTGGTTACTGGTAGAGCAATGAACAGACTTTTAGGGCTCCAGACTATAGCAGCTCAGATGTTGAGCAGACATCCCTAGTGGTTACTGGTAGAGCAAAGCAGACAGTTAATTCGATTCAGATTCAGGGAAGCCGTTGACACAATGATATGGGCTTCGTTCCAAATGGCACTTTTCCCATAAATAGTGGACTACTGTTGACTAGAGCCCCAAGAGCCCTGGTCAAGAGTAGTGTACTGAATAGGGTGCCATTTGGGACAGGACCATTATGGCTTAATAAGGCATCGAGGGATCCCATGGCTCTTCATCACTAGCGTTTTATTAATTCAATTATACCAGACTGACAGCAAAGACTCTCTTATTGAAGAGGGTTAATTGCTGTTAAAATGTAGAGTCAGATTAAGAGAGAGAGAGAGTGTGAGAGGGGGAGAGAGAGATTCAACAAATCTAATGACACCTCCTCTCCTTACCCACCACCCCACTCACGTATGCACGTCAGAGTGCTAAGATGTCATGGCTGGGTGTTACTTATGTTGAAACTAATAAACATTGAAGAGCATGATGTACACTTGTACAATTTTGTGTCTCACAAGGTAAAAGTAACAGCTTTGGACCTCTTGAGGGAGAGAGAGAACGAGAGACAGAGAGCTGTATGTTTCCATGGGACTATCATGAGCTTCTTGCTAATTCAGGTGAAGTCATTGTAAAGCCTTGTGCTGTATAGTGCAGTGTGTTCGGGAAGTATTCAGACCCCTTCCTTCCCCTTTTCCACGTTTTGTTTTGTTACAGCATTATACTAAAATTGATCAAATATTTGTTTCCCTCATCAAATCTACATAATGACAAAGCAAAAACTGTTTTTTAGAAATGTTTGCAAATGTATTAAAAAATATATACAGTGGGGCAAAAAAGTATTTAGTCAGCCACCAATTGTGCAAGTTATCCCACTTAAAAAGATGAGAGAGGCCTGTAATTTTCATCATAGGTACACTTCAACTATGACAGACAAAATGAGAGAGAAAAAAATCCAGAAAATCACATTGTCGGATTTTTAATGAATTTATTTGCAAATTATGGTGGAAAATAAGTATTTAGTCAATAACAAAAGTTTCTCAATACTTTGTTATATACCCTTTGTTGGCAATGACAGAGGTCAAACGTTTTCTGTAAGTCTTCATAAGGTTTTCACACACTGTTGCTGGTATTTTGGCCCATTCCTCCATGCAGATCTCCTCTAGAGCAGTGATGTTTTGGGGCTGTTGCTGGGCAACACAGACTTTCAACTCCCTCCAAAGATTTTCTATGGGGTTGAGATCTGGAGACTGGCTAGGCCACTCCAGGACCTTGAAATGCTTCTTACGAAGCCACTCCTTCGTTGCCCGGGCGGTGTGTTTGGAATCATTGTCATGCTGAAAGACCCAGCCACGTTTCATCTTCAATGCCCTTGCTGATGGAAGGAGGTTCTCACTCAAAATCTCACGATACATGGCCCCATTCATTCTTTCCTTTACACGGATCAGTCGTCCTGGTCCCTTTGCAGAAAAACAGCCCCAAAGCATGATGTTTCCACCCCCATGCTTCACAGTAGGCATGGTGTTCTTTGGATGCAACTCAGCATTCTTTGTCCTCCAAACACGACGAGTTGAGTTTTTACCAAAAAGTTATATTTTGGTTTCATCTGACCATATGACATTCTCCCAATCTTCTTCTGGATCATCCAAATGATCTCTAGCAAACTTCAGATGGGCCTGGACATGTACTGGCTTAAGCAGGGGGACACGTCTGGCACTGCAGGATTGGAGTCCCTGGCGGCGTAGTGTGTTACTGAGGCTTTGTTACTTTGGTCCCAGCTCTCTGCAGGTCATTCACTAGGTCCCCCAGTGTGGTTCTGGGATTTTTGCTCACCGTTCTTGTGATCATTTTGACCCCACGGGGTGAGATCTTGCGTGGAGCCCCAGATCAAGGGAGATTATCAGTGGTCTTGTATGTCTTCCATTTCCTAATAATTTCTCCCACAGTTGATTTCTTCAAACCAAGCTGCTTACCTATTGCAGATTCAGTCTTCCCAGCCTGGTGTACGTCTACAATTTTGTTTCTGGTGTTCTTTGACAGCTCTTTGGTCTTGGCCATAGTGGAGTTTGGAGTGTGACTGAGGTTGTGGACAGGTGTCTTTTATACTGATAACAAGTTCAAACAGGTGCCATTAATACAGGTAACGAGTG
Source organism: Oncorhynchus nerka (assembly GCF_034236695.1). NCBI lineage: Eukaryota > Metazoa > Chordata > Actinopteri > Salmoniformes > Salmonidae > Oncorhynchus > Oncorhynchus nerka. Next base: position 37,914,740 of record NC_088410.1, on the reverse strand, counting down.
GAAGACAGAGGAGCCTCTTAAAGAAGTAGTTACAGGTCTGTGAGAGCCAGACATCTTGCTTGTTTGCAGGTGACCAAATACTTATTTTCCACCATAATTTGCAAATAAATTAATTAAAAATCCTATTTTCTGGAATTTTTTTCTCATTTTGTCTGTCAGTGTACCTATGATGAAAATTACAGGCCTCTCTCATCTTTTTAAGTGGGAGAACATGCACAATTGGTGGCTGACTAAATACTTTTTTGCCCCACTGTATATGTATCTTATTTACATAAGTATTCAGACCCTTTGCTATGAGACTTGAAATTGAGCTCAGGTGCATCCGGTTTCGTTTGATCATGTTGACTCCGGTTTCCTTTGATCATGCTTGAGATGTTTCTACAACATGATTGGAGTCCACCTGTGGTAAATTGAATTGATTCGACATGATTTGGAAAGGCACACACCTGTCTATATAAAGGTCCCACAGTTGACAGTGCATGTCAGAGCAAAAACCAAGCCATGAGGTCGAAGGAATTGTCCATAGAGCTTCGAGACAGGATTGTGTGGAGGCACAGATCTGGGGAAGGGTACCAAAACATTTCTGCAGAATTGAAGGTCCCCAATAACACAGTGGCCTCCATCATTCTTAAATGGAAGAAGCTTGGAACCACCAAGACTCTTCCTAGAGCTGGCCGCCGGTCAAACTGAGCAAACAGGGGAGAAGTGCCTTGGTCAGGGCGGTAACCAAGAACACGATGGTCTCTCTGACAGAGCTCCAGAGTTCCTCTGTGGAGATGGAAGAACCTTCCAGAATGACAACTATCTCTGTCAGAGGGACTATTAAATCAGACCTTTATGGCAACGTGGCCAGACAGAAACCATTCCTCAGTAAAAGGCACGACAGCCCACTTGGAGTTTGCCAAAAGGTACCTAAAGGACTCTAAAATCATGAGAAATAATATTATCTGGTCTGATAAAACCAAGATTAACTATTTGGCCTGAATGCCAGATTCACACCTGGGGGAAACCTGGCACCATCCCTACGGTGAAGCATGGTGAGGGCAGCATCATGGTGTGGGTATGTTTTTCAGCGGCAGCGACTAGTCAGGATCGAGGGAAAGATGAACAGAGCAAAGTACAGAGAGATCCTTGATGAAAACCTGCTCCAGAGTGTTTCGGACCTAAGAGTGGGGCAAAGATTCACCTTCCAACAGGACAATGAACCCAAGTACACAGCCAAAACAATGCAGGAGTTACGTCGGGACAAGTCTCTGAATGACCTTGAGTGGCCCAGCCAGAGCCCGGACTTGAACCCGATCAAACATCTCTGAAGAGACCTGAAAATAGCTGTGCAGCGACACTTCCCATCCAACCTGAGAGCTTGAGAGGATCTGAGGAGAAGAATGGGAGAAACTACCCAAGTACAGGTGTGCTAAGCTTGTAGTGTCATAAATCAAGGCTGTAATTGCTGCCAAAGATGCCTCTACAAAGTATTGAGCAAAGGGTCTGAATACTTTTGTAAATGTGATATTCTGCCAAATTATTTGTTTATAAATTTGTAAACCTTTCTAAAAATCAGTTTTTGCTTTGTCATTATGGGGTATTGTGTGTAGATTGATGAGGAATCACTTTTAGAATAAGGCTGTAATGTAACAACATTTTGAAAAAGTCAAGGGGTCTGAATACTTTTCGAATGGACAGTATATCTGCTTGTTCACAATATTTGAATTTCATCCCTTGAATTGACATGAAATGCATGTAGCTCCTTCCACCTCATTGATTGGCCCCTGGTTGGTTGGTAAGACGTTCCGTAGATATCCGCTCTGTAGATCTGCCAAAAATGCTGCCCTTTCTGGTAAGTTCTAACAGATCTGACCATTACACCATAGTTCTTCATCAACACCAGCCTGTCCTTCAGTCTACCCAGCAATGGAGCTGATGATCAACCTACTCAGACATCTGCATAAGGTGGGTGTATAGTACTCACATGTCTATGTCTGTCCATGCCACGTCAAAGTTGATTTGACATTATGCACAGGATATAGTGTAGCGTACACAGTACAAGAATTTGCTTATCTCAAGCTCTTCCACAAATGCTTTCACACAAACACAGATATGAAATTCTAAGTATTAAGTACACAACCATTACAGTAAGCAATTTCATTACCTACCTACCACAGCTTTTATAGTTCCTGTATTCTGTTTGTCTGACCTGGTTGCAAAGGTGTAATGACCTCATGAGTCCACATGGGAGAGGAGATGGAACCCTGCCCTAGATGGAACCCTATATACCCTGAGTGTACAAAACATTAACACCTTCCTAATATTTAGTTGCACACCCTTTTGCTCTCAGAACAGCCTCAATGCGTCGGGGCATGGACTCTACAAGGTGTCGAAAGTGTTCCACAGGGATGCTGGCCCATGTTGACTCCATGTCCATTGGGTGGTCTTCATACACACGGAAAACTGTTGAGGGTGAAAAAAACAGCAGAGTTGCAGTTCTTGACATACTCAAACCGGTGCGCCTGGCACCTACTACCATACTGCATTCAAAGGCAATTAAATGTTTCACCCTCTGAATGGCACTCATACACAATCCATGTCTCAATTGTCTCCTGCCTTTCATCTATACTGATTGAGGGGGATTTAACAGGTGATGTTTATAAAGCTTTCACCTGGATTCACCTGGTCAGTCTGTCATGGAAAGAGCAGGTGTTCCTAATGTTTGGTACACTCAGTGGGATTTTGTCAAAAGTAGTGCACTATATATGGAATAGGGTGCCATTTGAGACACAGGCCGGGTCTGGGCCAGATAGACATTAAGTACAGGTTGAACTCCGTAACTGGAACATCTGCAGGGGCCTTCCTGTGCCAACCAGCTTGTAAATGAGAAAGCCAGCAGCTGACAAAGATTTTGATTGTGCCACAGCGTCCACAATGAAAAATTCAGCACCTCATTTTCACGCTTCTTCTGAGAGCTTCACTTGTTAAACTTTTAATGTCCGTATGCACTCACCCCTTTTCCTCGCATATGATGGTAGCCTTGGTTAAGGTTCATCACGCTTATCCAAACGGCAAGAGACACTTGGACTTCTGTTACTGAAGCTTACTGAGATCGTGGACATAATGTCATACATCTTGGTTGCATGTGTTGATTCCCGTAAGGGATCATAAATCAGGAGGCTTCATTTTTACCAGACATTTATGAGAAATGTTGTTGTGACTTTGTGTTCATATAACAATTTACAACTGGACCAACTGTTAGTGAAAGTCGTTTCCTTGTTGTATTCTGTGCTCGTGCTGCTAGTGTAGATGGGTTGACTGTCAAAGAATCAGGTAAAAGGCCATCTGACATTTCCCCAAGCAAGCCATCTTCTCTTCCTCACAGCTAAAACCCCATTTCTGTGCCTTTTCATACTTTATTTGCTCAAATCAAATTTTCCAATGGTTTCATCAATTGCAAACTTCCCGTCCAAGTCAGCAGTGAAGGAGAGGAAACGGTGACAGCGATATTGGGGTTCTGCAGGAGATGCATCTCTCAGAATAAGACTAGAAAAACAAATCCCATTTTGAGAACACTTGATGATTGTGAGTTGACAGAAATGTCACATTATTTTAAGTCTGTAATGAACCATGTTATAAGGCATTTATAAATTATGTGTTCAACATTTATAAATCATTAGTAGTCTTTTTGCCATTTAAAGTGAGCGCCATTTGTACTTTAGAAACACTTTCAAAATGCTTGGAGTGACCAGTGTAATTTCAAAACGCACTAACATTTACAAATGTGGGAGTAGTGACTAATACATGGCGAGCAAACATTTTGTAGATGCCTTCTAAATGGTTTATTATGGACCGTAAAGTGTTACCCAGTATATTTAAATAGAGTAATGTCATTCCCAGGAACTAACCTTTTATAACAGTGGATTTTGATGAGTTGAGTTTATGTTTAAGTAAAAAAGACAACAGCTTCCGAATAGCCATTATTTGTATTTTTTATTTGCATTATCATACAGTAGGTACAAATGACACTATTGATTACAAGGTAAGTAGCCCAGACTCGCTTTCAAAGGGTTTTTGGGGAGGACGAACATACACCATTTGCAAAATACAATATATTCTTTCTTTTACAAGTCTATGTAGATATCTAAATCATTATGTACAGGGACAGAAGAAGCGCTTGGTTTGGACATGAATCAACAGAGGATGGGGGAGAAGTTAGAGACTTACTGTTTCTCAAATGGCATCCTATTCCCTATATAGTGCGCTACTTTTGACTAGGGCCTATAGACAAAAGTAGTGCAATGTATGGGGAATAGGGTGCCATTTGGGACGCACACGTAGGAGCTAAGGCAAAGGAAAATATAACACAGGATGTAAACGAAGGTGAAAACGAACATATTTGGCCAATTCTCCCCCCAGTGTGTTTTGGGAGGATGGGAAGGGGCAGGTGAGTTTCTCACACAAAACTGCTTTCATGAACTGATTGGATCTTGAAGGAGAAGGGATGAGGGCTTTGTCAATAAGAGAATGGATCGATTGCCCAGGCACTGAGAAAGGTGGGAGGAATGGAAGGATGAACAGAGGAGATGAGCTACCCAGACAGGGGGTTTAACAGGCCAATAGGAGGAACGGGGTTGTTCACTGACCAATTATTCACTCAACCACACACACTCATTTATTCACCCAATCACTCATCAACCACCCATTTATGCTTTCCTTCCTTCTCTCTCACACACACACACATGTAAACACACACACTGACTGATAGGCACAGAGAGGTAAGGTAAGGGGTAAGCAGGCATGGTATAGCAGAAGCGTCATACTGCTGCCCAGCTATAAAGCACAAAGGTAAACGCACACGCAGGTGTAGGCTACTAACGTGACATAAAAATAAAAACACTACAAGAACTCCCTCAACTGCCAAATTGACTGGCATCAGAACCATGTCGACATTATTTGAATTAGCATTCCCTTAGCTACATATTTTCAGCGAGAAGCACATGGGTCGGACAGACGTTGTGATTATGTGGCGTTGGCACACTCTCTTGGACTAATCACTAAGAGTCCACCAGGGAGAGACATCTGTACTCATCGGTATCGACAAAACATGTGTATTGACAACACATCGGTATTGACAAGATTTTGGTACTGACAAGACTTCGGTAATGACGCGTCATTGGTATGACTACAGCTAGTGCAACGCTGCTATTGTCGGGTTCTGGCTATTTCAGGATTGGCACAGTTACAAGGTTAGGAAAAGGAGCAAAAGTCGAGGGAATTGTATAAATCCATCAACAGTTAGATGTGAAGATATGAATTGCTATGGTGATAATTCCGAGAAACATTCCTGAATTACTTGAGCAGAATCTATAACCCCCAAAAAAACAACAAAAAAATTATGTAAATTTAAAAAAATGTATACGAACAAACACTAACGATAAGAAGAAACAAAACCCCTTCACACTAGAGAGCAAGTTGTCCCGCTGGTCTAGTACAGAGACGTCTTTAAGAGTTCCCCTAACCGCATATCTGGAGTCAGATTTGCCCATGGTCTCCTAATTGTGAATGGCTTCGGTTCAGCTGATCCTGGATCTGTGTTTGGGCGGAGACTCCTTGCTGTCTGACCAGTGGCCTGGTTACTGGTACTGAGTATCATGCAGCATTTATATCATGATCACGTTTTTTCATCCCTACCAACAACATGCAGATACAAGAGCCAGGCACACATTCAGTCAACTCACTCAACGATCGCATTCAAGAACATCGGATACGTGCGATTGAGACGAGAGCAAACGGAAAACGCTTGATAATATCTGCAAAAGACGTCCAGATGTTTCTCTCGGACCGACTTTATTACCTAATCGTTACAAAGTTTATATTTTGTAACTCTTTTGTTTTTTACATAGAAATATGTTAACCTATCTAACGTAATAAAATCACATTCAGTTGTTGGTATAAAAACTGCGAGATACTATACTTTTTTTTTTTTAAATCACGCATGAATATTTACAAAAGAGTTAATACACTGGTATGTGTTACATTAAAATATTAATTAGAACTAATTGGGGTGGGGGGGGGGGATGCATGACATCACATTAAAGCAGAAAAGGGAACTAAACGTTTTAATAATGTGATACTCTAGTCAACATGGTTAGAATGGTGTTATATCCATGTAGAAGGGTATAAGCATGCAATAATATTGCAAGGTTCATAGAGTAAGCAAACAATAACTCAACATCAATTTCATTTCGTTGCTACCTCTCAAACAAACAAAAAAACAGAGTTCTAGGTCATTTCCTTCCTAAATCCTCAAGAATTTTCCCTCAGGAACTTAACTTTGAAGGACTTCCTCACGTCAAAGAGAATCATGGCCATTTTTGATAAGTGGGCAAACAGTGACAACAAAGTTGGGAGGATAGTAAAAAGGTTGTCACAAAGTAGTGTTACTTGATCTCGACCTTTATACTTCTGTTAACCTGCGATTCTTGTGTTGGTGTTTAAAGAAGATGGGACTGTTGCACTGCCTACTTCATCTAACCAGAACTTCTACTGCGTTCTGTCTGAATGTCCACTCACAGTTGTAAACCTAATGACATGATAACCATACAACCTGTAGTTCAATGTTCAAGACATCCCTGTGTAACTGTAATTTGTGTGTACAGATTCACGGTCTTAATTTGAGCCAGTTTGCTACAGCAGGAAAATAATCCTGCAGCTACAGTGAATTATTAGGTGGATCATAATTAATAGCCTTCTTTTTTTTAAAGGGGGTGATACATTTTTCTTAAGGGAAAATAAAGTCTGACATTTCTAAGTGGAAATTACAGACTTCAAAAGCCTAAACGTCAAATACATTACACTTTTTTAGTTTGCAATGCAGGAAAGTTTTCCTGCAATAGGGTGATCAAATGAAGAGCCTACATCTGTAGGTGCGTGTTATTGTTAGTGTGTCATGATATTCGTACTGGGTGTGTATTATTTGATGCATATTGAAACATAGGGGCACCTGTTATGACACATATTGAAATAAAATCTCACCAACACAAGGTAAGACTGTAAACAGAGTCTCCCTGTACTGACCTCATATTTGGCTCAAACTCTGATCCAATATCTCAAAACAAGAGATTACATTTGTAGTTCCCTTGGGTTGCAATGGAGACTAGTATAGTCAGTACAGGGTTTAACAAGAAGTTAACCCTTCGCTCTAGAATCAGTTTAAAAAAACTGGCATTGTTTCATGGTTTTGTCCCCACACATTCAAAACAACAGGTCAGTCATCTCAATACCTATCATGATTCATTTCAATACCTATCATGATTCATTTCAATAGGAGTTGATTTCAAATAATTGCCCATTCGAATACAAACACAACAGGTGGGTGGGAAAGTATATCAACCCTACATACACCTCCTTCCTCAAACCTTCATCCTCCCCCTCACCATAAACACACAGCACTTCCACTCACCAACTCCTCTCACTCAGAGCCCCAAGTCCCATTCCTATAGGACACATCATTAATACATTGATAAGAGGAACTCAAAATGGTGGTCGATATCAGCGTCCACGTTGTTGTTGTAACGTTGGACCAGTTTGGTGGTTGGGAGTTTGGCTTGAAGAAGCTGCAGTTGGTGGAAGGTTAGTACTAGGTAGGTAGCGGAGGTAGGAAGGGGGGTCCATGGTCCCCCCCCCCCCTCCTCATACGGTGTGCAGGGAAACCAGGGAGGGGTGCATGAACTGGGGGTTGATGAAGGAGAAGCCTGAGAAGTCAGCTTGGTCGATGTTGGCGATGACCAGCTGGTCGGGCGGCGTGAGCTGGGGCTGGGTGCGCGTGAAGAACTTGTCGAAGTTCTCCGCCCCTTTGCCGCACTGCGAGGGAGGGATAGAAAGAGAGAGAGAGAGGTTTTAAAATGGGAGGCGTAGGTGGCTGCAACTGTAACATACGGAACACACAATGGTAAGAAGAAATACATGTGCAAATAAAATAGAAACCGGGCTTGATTAGATATCCCTCCACCTCCATCGCCTGGTCTGCTAAACGAGAGAACGGAGGGAAAGACAGGACATTTCGCACCGCATACCGCTCTTTCTATTCCTATTCCCCCCCTCCTGTTCCCACGCTAACATCACATGACATGCTCTACATCCCAGTATGAGTCCCAAATGACATCCAATTCCTTTTATAGTGCACTACTTTTGACCAGAGCCCTATGGGCCCTAAAATAGTGCACTGTAGAGTGAAGTGGATGCCATTTGGGAGGAAACGCCAGTCACCTGGATTACAATGTTTTTTAATGCAACGGAATGGTTTTAAAAAGTAACATTGGCGTGCAGCTGTGAAACAGCAATCTGTACTGTACGAACACGACTTTGGAAAGAGTCACAGAGGGAATTGAGGGAGATGATGTCAGGATCTCTACAGTCAAACACGTCTTAGTCGCTCTTGACCTGTTTGGATGTACAGTGGGGTCCGTAATTATTGACACACTAAAGTGTGGCTCAGTTGGTAGGGTTCGATTCCCAAAGGGGACCCGTATGAAAATGTATGCACTCCTTACTGTTAGTGGTTCAGGGTAAGAGAGTCTGCTAAATTACTCAAATGTAAACGTAAAAGAAAGATGAGCAATAACGACTGTATAAAATAATTCAAATACTGAGCTATATTGTATGCTCACAAAAATGTGGAAATTATACTATTTTATACTAATAAAATTGCTCAGAAAAAAATGGTTTGTTTAACAAGTACAAATGGTCAAAGATCATACCCCCAAGACATGGTAACCTCCCCTGTTATTGTAATGGTGAGAGGTATGAGGGTATGATCATTGACAATATAACTTTCTCAATCATCATTATTCAGGACTCATTCAGGATTATCCGCAATCATGGTAGGATCCACATTCATGTGGTGTTTAGAAACATATTATATTCTTATTCATAATAAAACGGACTCCAAAATGACACAATACATTTTTTACCATTCATTTCTATTGGGCACAAAATAATCTGAAACACAATCAAAACGAACTGCAAATGCATCCAACAAGTTTGTAGAGTCACAAGCTTGATGTAGTCATTGCGTGCTATGTACCAAACACTAAACTATTCCTTTAGTTATAAGAATCTTTAGGGGTGTCAATAATTGTGACCCCTACCATTTAAAAAAATAAATATTACTTTTGAAACTAAATCATTTTCTCTGAGCAATTGTATCAGTATAAAATAATATACATATCCCATTTCTTGAGCAAACAATAGTTGAATTATTTATTTTATGTAAAGTTTGCTCATCTTTATCAAGAGTGCCAATAATTTCGGAACCACACTGTATGTAGAGGTTTTACGTAACATCTGACCCCCACTGTATGTAGAGGTTTTACGTAACATCTGACCCCCACTGTATGCAGAGGTTTTACGTAACATCTGACCCCCACTGTATGCAGAGGTTTTACGTAACATCTGACCCCCACTGTATGTAGAGGTTTTACGTAACATCTGACCCCCACTGTATGCAGAGGTTTTACGTAACATCTGACCCCCACTGTATGCAGAGGTTTTACGTAACATCTGACCCCCACTGTATGTAGAGGTTTTACATAACATCTGACCCCCACTGTATGTAGAGGTTTTATGTAACATCTGACCCCCACTGTATGTAGAGGTTTTACGTAACATCTGACCCCCACTGTATGTAGAGGTTTTACGTAACATCTGACCCCCACTGTATGCAGAGGTTTTACGTAACATCTGACCCCCACTTTATGTAGAGGTTTTACGTAACATCTGACCCCCACTGCATGCAGAGGTTTTACGTATCATCTGACCCCCACTGCATGCAGAGGTTTTACGTAACATCTGACCCCCACTGTATGTAGAGGTTTTACGTAACATCTGACCCCCACTGCATGCAGAGGTTTTACGTATCATCTGACCCCCACTGCATGCAGAGGTTTTACGTAACATCTGACCCCCACTGTTTGTAGAAGTTTTACGTATCATCTGACCCCCACTGTATGTAGAGGTTTTACGTAACATCTGACCCCCACTGTTTGTAGAGGTTTTACGTAACATCTGACCCCCCCTGTCAAAGCTGATTGCGTTGCGACAAACGGGAAGTTCACTTGAATCAAAATAGCAACAGCGGATTGTCAAAGCGTTAATTGGCGTGTTGACAAGAGCAGAGCAAACCTCTGCTATTGAATGTGAGAAAAGGGGAGCCGCTTTCATCCTGACTGTAAAGACAGGGTTATCCAAACCTATCAAAAGCATGGAGACGTATCAGGCGAGGGTGTTTGGATTAGCATTCCACAGCTAACAAGCCAAGGTCAACTCTGTGAACGCTCTGGGAGCATGGGTGTACATCTCATTTCTGTCATCTACAAGAAAACATACATTATGTGATTGATTTGTATGTATGTACAGTATGACATAGTTCTCAATGGAGTCAAGCCAGCATTCAGTTGTTTATTTCAATTGTATTGTGTACTTGAATGCAAAATGGGCAGAGAAATCGATTTACACTATACATTTGAGTCATTTAGCAGATGCCCTTACCCAGAGTGACTGGAGAATACGTCTGCTTAAGTATTTTGCATCTGTCTTGAATGATTGTTACATGACAGTATGTCATTACATCTGAATAAGAGCAGCTGCTCTAGCCCTACGGCATTACTCAAGAACATTAGGGCGACTGGGACGCAAATGGCACAAAATGGCCGCCAACACCAAAAATACCGCTGTCAGTAGCTTCACACTTCTGACACCCTTTAAAGTGCCTGGCACTGTGGCTTGAACTTGTGAAGGCCTCAATTCTACTTCATGACACAGTGTGCCTTCTCACAATTGATACGTGAAGGCCTGTAGAGTTTGATGGAACATTTCTTTTCAAAGGCAATCTTCTCCAAAATGGTGGTTTATTTTGGAGGCTACTGGTAGGTTGCAGTGATTCCCTCTTGGGTTGGGTCTTAAGAGTCTAAGGATTGTCGCCAGTACCTTGGTTAATTGGGTAAATTCAAATAGATAACTCAAAACGCTTTAGGACCATTACATTGCTAAGGATACAGTCAACACATAAAATGACAATGGTAAATCTATAATAACACAGAAAAGTTCACAGGGGCATTACAGAGAGCACAGGCAGTGGGGACTGGGGAATTAAAGACTTATTCTCCAACTTCACAGTGTGGTTCTCTGTTTACACCAGAAACCCTGCTGCACCTCTTCTTCTCGCTCTGTCCTCATCAGTTATTCCACCTACACTGTGTGTGTGTGTGTGTTTGTCCTACTTAATGGGCTTTAAACCTCCCCAGGGACCTGGCAGGGAATATCCCTCCCTCTCTGTATCTCTCTCTGTACTGTAAGCCGGCATGGGAAAAGGATATGGGTTGATTTACATTACTTAGCAGAGACAAGCAGATGCAAGCTGTACTGTGCTGGCCTCGTTCCGCATCTGTAACAGGGTTGGTTATGCTTCCTCTTGCTACTGCAGAAATATTTACTTGGATGTTTATTTATTCAGATTGGTTAGTTGAATTTACATGTCAATAAGGTGTAATGCCATTGGCCACACTTGCAGATAGGGGAAGATTGGTGATATATTGACTCGAAATCTACATCAATCACTGATTAGGACACCTCAGAAATACACCCAACATAGTTGCTGGAACCATGCCCGAAAGGACAATGTTAAAGGTTAAAAAAACGAGCCAGCACGGTAATGTTTGGGTTGGCATGATAGTGCGAAAGTGTTTTTTTTGTTTCAAATATTTTTATTAAACACACAAGAATGGTGTATAGGTATACATGACAGGTATACAATTCTTATCTAAACATCAAAGAGCATACAGGAACAACAAGACCCAGAGTTCTGGGTGCAGAACAAATAATACAAAACACGACATACAAAACAAGGACATGTAGAAAGAAAGAGGGAAGATGTCCCCCCTATTCCCCCCCCCCCCCCCCCCCAACTGCTCGGGTGGTAGGGCCAGCACACGCTGCCCAAAGGTAGATTAAAATATTACAATTGAGAGTGCGTTAATAAGTACAAATTCACAGCGCCGACTCGTCCAAGTAGGAGAGGAAAGGCTGCCAGATTTGATCAAATGTTGATAATTTATTGTTCAGAATATATCTAATTCTTTCTAAGTGTACAGTGTTTGCCAATTCACTGAGCCATAATTTGGTAGAGGGCGCTTCCCTCCTTTTCCAAAACAACAAGATTAGTTTTTTTGCCGAGATGAGACCATACGAGATTAGTTGTTTTTGGGGGTTGGTTAATCCGTTTAGGGACTCAGATACTCCCAGGATTATCAGAAGCGGGTCTGGATCTATTGAAGTCTCCAAAACTTCAGAGAGGATCCTAAAAGTTCCACACCAATAACCATGCAAGCTAGAGCTTAGGGCAAAGCAGTGGAGTAGTGTACCCTGCGTAGCCTGACATTTATCACATGTAGGGGATGTGTCAGGAAATATCCTATGCAGTTTAGTTTTGGAATAGTGTAATCTGTGTAATACCTTGAATTGTATGAGACGATGTCTGGAATTAATGGAGCATGTGTGGATATACTCCAAGCTCTCTTCCCAGTCTGCCACTGAGATGTCAGTCCCTAGTTCTTCCTCCCATTTTACCTTGATGGCATCAGTAGAAGGTGTGCTAACAGATTGAAAAGCATCATATAGACGCGATATCAGTTTATCTGAGGTGGGGCATATCTTTATGCATCCGTCAAACATGGAAGGTTTAGCATTCCCAAATGTTGGGAGGTGTTTTCTAACGTAGTCTCTAATTTGTAGGTATCTGAAAAAATTACTTCTGGGAAGATTATAAGTTTCCCTCAGCAGCTCAAAGGAAGCAAAGGTCCCTTCTATGTATAAATCCCCTATGGTACTTATCCCCAACTCTCCCCATCGCTCAAAGGTGTTATCAAGGTTAGAAGGGGCAAAGGAGGGATTCCTGGCGACAGGGAGCATGAATGACATTGGTCTGAGCTCAAAGTGGACTTTAATTTGCTTCCAGATTCGGACTGTGCTATGTATTATAGGATTGTTACAATAAAGTGACATCTCCAGATTGACAGGCGACAAAATCACAGCGCCAATAGAGAAGGGGTGACACTCCTCACGCTCCATACTAAGCCAGCTGGATGCCGGGAGTACGTCATCCAACAGAAACGTAACAATGCGGGGGTTAGCGGCCCAGTAATAAAATATAAAATTTGGGAGAGACAATCCTCCTTCCATCTTGGATTTACAGAGGTGTTTTTTACCTATCCTGTGTGTTTTATAATCCCAGATGAAAGGATTGATAATTGAGTCCAGTTGTTTATGAAAGGATTTAGGTATGAATACTGGGATGTTCTGATATAGGTAGAGCAGTTGTGGGAGGAAGACCATTTTAATTGCATTAATTCTTCCGAGCAGAGAAATTGGGAGAGTTCTCCAAAATAGTATGTTTGCTTTGAGTTTTTGTATCAGAGAGGGGGAATTCTCTTTAAATAGTATGGAGTATTGTTTGGTAACTACAATTCCTAGGTAGGTAAATTTTTCTGAAGATCACTTAAATGGGAGATGTTCTAGCCAGGAGGTATTTTGCGACCGTATGGGGATTAATTCACTCTTGTTCCAATTTATTCTGTATCCCGAGAAGGTACCAAACAAATTGATCACATCAAGAATAGCTGGGATACTAGCCTGGGGTTCTGTTACATAGAGGAGGATGTCATCTGCGTATAGGGAGATCTTATTTAGAGTATCTTTAGTATTATAGCCGTGTATTGCTGCATGAGATCTAATCGTCTGAGCGAGCGGTTCGATAATTAGGGCGAAGAACATAGGCGACAGCGCACAACCCTGCCTTGTCCCCCTGTTAAGGTTAAATCGGGGCGACAATGATTGGTTAGTGAGTATTCTGGCACAGGGGTTCCTATATAAAAGCTGGATCCAATTTATCAATATTACATTTCTGTAGGACCTTGAATAGATAGGGCCACTCAACTTGGTCAAAGGCCTTTTCGGCGTCAAGAGATATGACGGCAAGGTCCACGTTGGGTAACCTCTGAGAATACATAATATTGAAGAGGCGCCTGAGATTGAAGAATGAGTTTCTGTTAGGGATAAAGCCGGTCGTTTGGTACAATGTCACCCAATCTCAGGGAGAAGATGAGTGGACTGTGGTCCGAGATTATAATATCATGATACCTCACATTACAGGTATAGGGGAGTAGTCTAGCATCCAACAAAAAGTAGTCAATTAGAGTGTAAACCTTGTGAACATGAGAGTAAAAGGAGTATTCCCTACCCGTAGGGTTAGCGATCCTCCATATATCAAATAAGTTAGATTTTTTTATGTAGGTATTCAAGAATTCACTTGAATATGAGGTAGGGGTTCGCCGGGTAGAGGATCTATCCAAATATTGGTCTAGCACACAGTTAAGGTCCCCTCCAATGACCAGGTTAGTATGGGAGATATCTGGAATCAGGGCAAGGACTCTTTTGAAAAAAGAGGAGTTGTCAATGTTTGGCCCATAGATATTTAGTAGAGTTACTGAGGTAGAGTGGATTTCCCCTATTGCGATCACATACCGACCCTCTTTATCCGCAATAGTGGTTTTATGTAGAAAGGGAATTCCTTTCCGTACCAGAATCGCTGTGCCTCTCGTTTTGGCAGAGAAGTTAGAGTGATACACTTGCCCCACCCACCTACACATAAGTCTGCTATGAGAGTTATTCTTCAGATGGGTTTCTTGCAAAAATATAATATCAGACGAGAGTGCTTTCAAGTGGGCTAGGACCTTGCCCCTCTTAATTGGTTCAATTAAACCCTTGACATTCCAGGAAGTGAATGTAAGCCCCGCCCTCCTCTCGTTTGTAGTTCCTATGGTGGCCTGCATACCATGTAACTTGATAAAAAGGTAAGAAAGCGCACCAAACCATCACGATCAGCATATGTAGCACCTACACCCGAGCAGTATCCAACCCACCCCTCCCCCCCTGCAAGCACCTTTACTTCCCACCCTGTTCCCCTAATTTCCTCAACACTTACCCCCCCCCATCAACCCACATTTAACAGGCATGTACAAACAGGAGAGAAAAAAAGGAAAAATAAAATAAACACATTGTCTGGCCGATGCCAAAGAAGCACGGCGCGACCTCGAACAAGAGGTAAAACAAAAATAAAATCCCAACTATACGTTCACCTCTCACTATCCTAGAACTTCTACTAACATATGAACTGAGGAGGCTCCCGCGAGTTAAGTGTTCAGTTAGCATCTAATAAACCTAAACCGAATAAGTTGCAACTTAAACATATTGCGCATTTAAGCGTCATCCTGGGTCAATCCCAGAGATAAGCAAGATATAGCCTCAAGATAATATTGCTAAGCACTGCCGGTCAAAAAATAAACCATCCGCAACCGACCTAGTCAGCCGTACCTTTACATACTGTGGGTCAGGAGATCGGAACAAGGATTTGTTAAATTAAACGTTCCCCCCCATAAAAAAAAATATGTTTAATAAAAAATAAGTAAAAATATATATATATATATATATATATATATATATAAGGTATATATTTTTACTTATTTTTTATTAAACATATTTTTTTTGTTTACACACATACATACATACATACATACATACATATATATACACACACATACATACACACACACACATACATACACACATAAATACACATACATACATACATACATACATACACACACATACCTATATATACATATATATACATACACACACACACACACACACATCCATACATATACATGTATGTATACATACCCACACAAAAAAATCATATATATATTTAAAGAATATGTATATACATCCATATGCACACATACACATACAAACATTCATACCCCAGAATAACAATCTACACTGATTTAAAATATACACATACATAATACTAAAATGCTAAGAGAAAATAGTAATAAAGTACAAATAGTAATTATATTTACGCACACCTACACATACATAAGCACTACAGAGGGCTGGTGGGACTCTAGTCCACGGCCAGACAAAGGCAGAACGGCACAAAACATCAACTTGCTAACCAGGCGTCTGCCCCCTCCCAACCATCACCCCCAGTCCCCTGCAAGCAATAAATAAATGGTATGGTAGTAAGAGTGATGTAAGGATTGTAAAATAAATAACGAAACAAAACAAAAGTGGGGGAATATAAGTATATCCTTCCGAAGGTGTCAGTGATCAAACCTGGAAGTAAAAAATATGCATCGCTGAGCACAGCCGGGATGAAAGTGAATTTAACTTAAATGAGAGCTCTGACCGCCATCCATTGGTCTGCTCAGCGTCTTACATGCTCGGTAGCCCTTGTTAAGCCCGTTTAATACTGTAATGACCTGACTAGATCATAAATGAACAATTGTCCAGACAGAGGCTTGAGTTTGCGAATTGACGGTTTATTGAACCAACTTTACACAGGCTACTGTTTGGGCCGTAGCACACGCCAAATAGATGACAGATAACCCACAAGCCAATCGTGACCTTCTCTTGTGAAGCCCAGACGTAAGAGAGAGAGAACAAAGGCTGAACCTGGTCTTAACTTTCAATGCCCAACCCCCCTCCACGCCACTCCGCCAACCACCAGGATGCCCGGCATCAGAACATTCCAGGCATTCCCGTGATTGGCAGATAGCAGGTTGATTGACATGTCGGACCCCGCGAACACCGGGTACTGGTCAGTACAACACAACCACCTCCTAGCCTAGCACATAACACACAGCTGTCTGTGCGGGTCGCTACACAGCCCCCCCACCACAAAGTCCCTCGTCCCCGAGGGAACAAACAAAGTCTCTGAAGCGACCCGGAGGTCTCCTTTGCCTGCGTGGCCGTGATGGTCGCAGAGTGCCCCTCTGGGAACCAGGGGATGAAGGCAGGGATATGGGGGACAAGGAAGCGGGAACGGGTAATACAGTCCGTGGTTCTGGGGAACCACGCAGTGACACAGGGGGGGAGACAGGGGGAGTGGGCTGTCTGGAGCCTTGTCTGCGGCACCTGAGGGTGGGTGCCTGGAGAATGTCATTGCCAGAGAGGGGAATTGTGGGGGTTCCTGGGGTTTGGGGAGAAGAGGCCCCTCTGTATGGGGCTAACCTGTCCCGGTGCAGTGCCACCTTTCTCCCCTGGGAGGAAGCTGCACCCGGTACACAACCTCCCCTACCCTCTCCAGGACACTGCAGGGTCCCACCCAGTGACTGTCCAACTTGGGGCATCTGCCTTTTTTCCTTAGGGGCTGTAGACCCAGACCAGCTCCCCAGCCACAAAGTGCCTTCCCGGGTGTGCACGTCATAGTTCCTTTTCTGCCTCACACCTGCATTCACCAGCTGCTCTCTGGCGAAGGTGTGGGCTGTCTCCAGGCGGTCCTGGAGTCTCCGGGCATACTCCGGCCCCGGAGGAACATGAGGGCTATCCAGGGGCCGACCAAACGCCATCTCCGCAGGGGTGCGGATCTCTCTCCCCAGCATGAGGAGGGCAGGCGTGCAGGAGGTGGAGTCTTGGACAGCGGAGCGGCATGCCATGAGGACCATAGGCAGGTGCTTGTCCCAGTCACGCTGGTGTTTGGAAGAGACGATGGCCAGCTGCTGTCCAAGCGTTTTGTTGAAGCGCTCCACAAGGCCATCACTTTGAGGATGGAGAGGAGTAGTGCGGGTCTTGTGCATACCCAGCCTCTCACACATGGTGGCGAACACACGGGACTCAAAGTTTCTGCCTTGGTCGCTGTGGATGGACTCTGCAGCTCCAAACCTGCTGAACATCCCCGCTGTCAGGGCGTCGACGATGGTCTCTGCCTCCTGGTCAGGCAGAGCATAGGCCTCGGGCCATTTTGTGAAATAGTCCATGGCCGTGAGCACCCAGCGGTTTCCATTGTCTGTGGTGGGGAACGGCCCAACTACATCCACTCCCACCCTCTCCATGGGAGCCCCCACTGGGAACTGTTGGAGCTGAGCATGAGAGCGGCCTGGGGGGCCCTTTCTCGCTGTGCAGTTGTCACAGCGGCGACAAAAGTCCTCCACATCCCTCTTGTGCTGCCCCCAGTAGAAGCCCTGATGGAGACGGCGCAGTGTTTTTGTGACCCCAAAGTGTCCAGTCCCCACCCCCCCATGAGTACTCTGGAGCACAGCCTCCCGCAATGTTTTTGGGACCACCACCTGCCACCTCTCCTCTCCCGTAGCTGACTCCTTCCATGCCCGCCATCAGCCAGCCGCAGTCTCTCAAACTTCGACCACAACCCTTTGGTCGCGAGTGAGAGCGCTGTCACCTCTTCCCATGGTGGCCTCACCTGCGCCTCTACCCACTGTAGCACTGGCTGTAGGTCTGTGTCCCGTCCCTGCTGCTGCCGCCATTCAGCCACGTCGACAGTCTGCAGCTCACAGCAGACAGGCCCGCTCGCCCGACACACTGTGGCACAGACACCCTCCTCTGCCCGCAGCTCTCTCCCGTCCCTCACTCCGTTCACAGTGGCGGCAGCCGTCTGCAGTACAGGGCCGACGGGACATGGCGTCGGCGTTGGAGTGGCGTGCCCCTGCCCTGTGCACCACCGTGAAGTCATACGGCTGAAGCTCCTCCAACCAGCGTGCCACCTGCCCCTCTGGCTCTCTGAAAGACATGAGCCACTGGAGAGCAGAGTGGTCAGTCCTTACAGTAAAGGGCAGACCACCCAGGTAGTACTTGAAGTGTTTGACGGAAGCCACAACAGCCAAGAGCTCCCGCCGGGTGACACAGTAGCGGCGCTCATGTTTGTCAAATGTTTTGCTGAAGTACGCCACCACTCTCTCCCCCTCTGGCCCCACCTGGGCCAGCACCCCACCCATGCCCACATTGCTCGCGTCTGTGTCCAGGATAAAGGGCAAGGTGAGGTCAGGGGGCGAGCACGGGGCCTCGATCAGTGCACGTTTGAGGGTGTTGAACGCCTCCTCACACTCCACTGTCCAAGTGAAAGCCTTGTCCTTCGGCAGCAGGCGGTTCAGTGGAGCAGCAACGCTTGAGAAGCCCCGTACAAACCTCCTGTAGTACGAGGCCAGGCCCAGGAAGCTCTTCAGCTGACGCTGGTCGGTGGGGGTGGGCCAGTCTCTGACAGCCCCTACCTTGTCCTCCATGGTGCTGATCCCCTCCTTCCCCACTCGGTGGCCCAAGAAGGACACCTCTCTCCTCATGAAGTGGCACTTCTCGGGGTGGAGCTTCAGACCTGCGGCAGCCACCCTCTCCAGCACACGCCGTAGCGCCCCAGGGCTGACTGGAAGGAGCTGCCATGGGCCAGGATGTCATCGAGGTATACCAGACACTGCTGTCGGGGATGCCATCCAGCACCCTGTCCATCAAACGCTCAAAAGTAGCTGGAGCGTTGCACAGGCCAAAGCACAGGACCTTGAACTGCCAGTGTCCTCTGTTAGTGGAGAACGCAGTTTTGGCTCTGGCCTCTGGGGAGAGGGGCACCTGCCAGTAGCCACTGCGGAGGTCTAGTGAGGAGAACCAGGAGGACCCCCTAACCAGGTCCAGCGACTCATCGATACGTGGTATGGGGTATGAGTCCTTCCTGGTTACCTCATTCAGCCGCCTGTAGTCCGCACAGAACCTCAGCTTGCCCCCTTCTTCGGAACCATGACGACTGGCGCCGCCCAGGGGCTGTCTGAGGGCTCAATGAAGTCTGCCCGCTGCATCTCCAACACAGCCTTGTCTGCCGCCTCCTGGCGTGCCAGCGGGATACGGCGGGGACGCATCTTGATGGGTCGAGCATCACCTGTGTCGATCTCATGCTGCACCAGAAGAGTCTGACCCACCTCTTCCTCACTCAACGCAAAGCTGTCTCTGAATTCAAACAGCAACTGCCACAACCGTTCCTGCTGCTCAGGGTCAAGACCAACACAGTTCCTCCCCCATATCTCCCTCACTGCAGACAGTGTCCTCTCCTCTCCCATCTGGGGTAGCTGGGCTGGGGGTGCGGCCCGGCTCACAGAGGGCTGTGTCATGGAGGTAGCTGGGGGAATGTAACACACCGCCGTAGGTGACAGGGGGACTGGGGAAAAGTCACACACAGCTGTGGGGGAGGGGGCGCAGCCATGAGTCTCTGCTGCTTTAACTGTTGGAGTAAAGGGTTTGTTGGGTTGAGTGAATGTGACATTAGGGGGGGGCATGGTGACTTCCGTCCCTCCCTGGAAGCTCAGTGTGCCCCTATTTAGGTCTAACTGGCAGCCTGTGCTCCTAAGAAAGTCCAACCCCAGGATACAAGGGTCCTGCACAGCCGCCACCCACACAGGATGACGCACAGTCCTGCCCCTACTGTCAGAGTCATTATTCCCTTCCCTTTCATGGGTGCCAGCTCACCTGTGACTGTGCGGAGCTGCACAGTTGTAGGCTCACACTGAGTCCAACCTGGCACAATATCTGGCCTCACCAGGGTTACTGTGGACCCAGTGTCCACCAGGGCGGAGCAGGGCACCCCCTCCACAGTGACAGGGACATGACAAAAGTCCCCAACACAGGTCCGGCCCACCACAACAACAGGCTCCCTCCGCTTGCCCTCGTCTGCTTCTGGGGAAGTGGAGCCTTGCTTCCCCGTCTGTGCCGGTGGGCTCCTCCTGAAGATGATGGTGGTTGGGATAGAAAGCCAGGGGTCCGCACTACCCGGTCTATGCGGACCCCGAGCCGTTTCCCTGAGCTCTGGGGGACATGGGGCAATCTCGGCGCAGATGGCCTGGCTGGCCACAACCCCAGCAGACCCTGGGACCAGGGCTTGTGTTTCGTGCCGCCTGTAGCGACACAGCCCGAATGAGTTCTGTCATTTCGGCCACCCAAGCAGGCTTTTCCGGCTCCGGGCTGCTCTGCCCCCAGCTCGCACAGAGGGTGTGTCTCCCTGCACCCCCACCAAAGCCCCAGCTGAAGCCCCAGCCCACACCAGCTCCCTCTCCAAAGCCATCTCCAAGGCTGTCTGCAATGACTCAGGATGAGCCAGCTGGGTCTGTATGCGCAGCTCCGTAGGGGAGAGCGCCTGTATGAACTGGTCCCGTGCTAGCTCGCTCTGCACGTAGGGGGCATGTGAGCATATGCCCGCCGAGAGAGGCTCTCAATGTCATTAGCTAGCACCCGTAGAGGCTCTCCAGGCTGCCTGCGTCTATTCCTCAGTTCGGAGCGCAGTAGCCCGGGCTGTACACACTGTCCATAGCGCCTCCTCAGTGCTCCCACTAGAGCACCATAATCATGCCTGTCCTCGGGGCTAATCAATATCAAACAGGACAGAGCTTCATCCGTGAGGCATAAAGCCAACTGCAGTGCCCTTTCTTCATCCGACCACCCCTAAAATGAGCTAACAGTTCAAACTGAGCATGAAAAGCTTCCCAATCCGCCTTACCGGAATACTTCGGGTCTTAACAGATACGGACGCAGCCGGGAACTGGGCGCCGCCATGTTTGTTTACATCCTGAGCCCCAGATTCCTCGTCACGCCGCGGCGACGCCGCCACTTCGGTCCGCCCACCAGAATCCGCGCGAAATACACTCGACGAAGCACTCATGCCCGCTTCAGCCACCATCACTCTAACGTCCTCCCTCAAGCGGCCTCTGCGCTCCGACGCCCTGGCGATCTCCTCAGACAGAACCCCGACGTCCATTCACACGCACCTCCTTGGCCATAATCGTCCCCTACCTCCACCTTCACTTTCGGATTCCCTCAAGCATTTTCAATCCCCGTTCTCACCTACGGTAGCTAGCCACATAAGTCAGCTAGCTAGCTGGCTAACTTGTATCAACGTTTTACTTCTGACACCAATGTAATGACCTGACTAGATCATAAATGAACAATTGTCCAGACAGAGGCTTGAGTTTGCGAATTGACGGTTTATTGAACCAACTTTACACAGGCTACTGTTTGGGCCGTAGCACACGCCAAATAGATGACAGATAACCCACAAGCCAATCGTGACCTTCTCTTGTGAAGCCCAGACGTAAGAGAGAGAGAACAAAGGCTGAACCTGGTCTTAACTTTCAATGCCCAACCCCCCTCCACGCCACTCCGCCAACCACCAGGATGCCCGGCATCAGAACATTCCAGGCATTCCCGTGATTGGCAGATAGCAGGTTGATTGACATGTCGGACCCCGCGAACACCGGGTACTGGTCAGTACAACACAACCACCTCCTAGCCTAGCACATAACACACAGCTGTCTGTGCGGGTCGCTACAATACGTTTTCACCCAATATGGTATAGTATGGATTCGAGTCCATGAGCAGACCCTAACACGCAATAACAAGGCACTCTAACCTGTACGGGGGATTGGTGTATATCCCCGGGTAAACTTCTCTGCGTCCAAAACCGAGGAGAGCCAAATCTTCTCACCGGAAGGCGGGGTAATTCTTAGTCTTGCAGGGAAGAGTAAAGGCTGGGCGAAGATGGAGTTTGTAGAGTTTGGTCATGACATCTCTGTAGTCGGCGCGATGCTTTGCCACATCGGGCGCATAATCCTCATAGACACGGAATGGGTGCCCTTTATGTGACAGGTTGCCCCTCATTCGAGCTTCACGCAGGATAAGATCCTTGGTCTTGAAACTGTGACAACAGATTATTACTGGGCGAGGACGTTGGCCCGGTCCAGGCACTGGGACAAGGGAGCGATGTGCGCGGTCCAGCTGGGGATCCGAATCCAAAACATCCGATCCCATTGCATCCTTCAATAGCTTGGCGAAGAAGTCGGTAGGGCGAGAGCCCGCCTCTATCCCCTCTGCCAGACCAACAACGCGAAGGTTATTACGTCTGGATCGGCCCTCCAGGTCCACCACTTTCACAGAAAGCCTCTGCACAGTATCCTGCAATGACGTGCATAGCTTCTCTAACTCGTCGATCCTACCAGCGTTGAATTCAGAAGCTTTCTCAAGGTCCACAATACTCTGGCCATGCGAAGCGACCGTTCGAATGACGCTCTCGATTTTGGTGTCCAGCTCAGCAATAGTGGCCTTAAGATCCTCAGCTATAGCAACACGTAGCTCCCCCAGAGCCCGGGTAAGTTCTGTAAGTGTCACGTTGTTGCATGTGCCTCCCGCCATGTCTGTCTCGTTGTTTAGTGGGGAGTAGGCCTCCGCTGTGGATTTATTGTCCTTTGGTCGCTTATTACTCGGCATTTTCATATAAAAAGTTACAATCTTGTATTATATAGAAACGTTTGTGGTAAAAAGTGCCATAAAGTAGGTTAAATTAGATTATTTCGCAAAAAGTTGCAGAAGCCTCTCACGCACAGCCGTTCACTCCAACATGCTAGCCCCGCCCCCAAAGTGTTTTTTTTTTAACATGGAAAGCCTGGGTCTGGATGTGGAAGTTCTTTCTCCAGAGTGGAATTCACTATGGATTCCCTATGGAGGTCTACATTGTTGTACGGCTGTGTGTGTTCCACTGTGTTTGGAAAACCTCCATTGATTGGGTTGGTGTGATCGTCTACACAGCACGCTGGTGGTGGTATGTGTCTGTTCAAAGTAGAAAAGTCCCGTTGTCCTATATTCAGAGTTGGGCGGTGTATATGTGTGTGTGTGTTCAGTGAGCCTGGGGGCTCTGACTGTACTCCTGTGTCCTCCTTGACTCCTACACTGACAGACAGGTGACACTGGCTCCCAGCCACCCACTGTCACTCTGTGTCAAGGCACAGTAGAACAGAGAAGAGGAAAACAGCCACAACACATATCAACATAGAAGAGAGAAGGCGCATACTGATATGGCAACATCTTAGTGGCGCAAAACAGCACAGATCTCCTTGTAATACACATTGTGGAAGGAAAGGCGCAAATTAATTCACGCTGACAGATTACAATGACGTTTATGGGTTTTTGTACCAAATGACACCCCGAAACAACAGCATACTCCATTCTATAGACAAAGATTTGTGCACTCAAACACAGACCTCTTGTCAAACCGACCCCACGCACACACATCCTCTCTCTCAAGGTGTCCAGAAAAGAGATGGATGAAAGGAGTATTGCACAAATTCCTTCCATCCCCCTCTTTCATCAGTCTCCTCGAATACTGTCGTGTCTATTTGGCTTGTTTGAACAATGGCCAGTCAGTCACACATCTCATGTTGATCTTGACAAAATCGCCTACACGTTTTCCCAAATCTTCCACTAAAGGCAATACATTTCTGTCCAACTTCTTTTCTCATCACCTCCTCTCCTCTTTTTCATCCTCCCCCTTTTTGCCTTTGAGACCTAACCCCCGTGTGCAAATGCTAATTCTATTAAATTAATTCAGGAAGTCAAGTGCAATTCCAATTCCAGCTTACTTCCTGAATTGACTGACTGTTGACCCCAATGAAATGGACTCAAACCTGCTGTATAGCTTAGTTTCGTTGTGTTTAATGTTTGTTACAATGTCACTCATTGTACACACTACGTTGTGCTACTCTTAATGACAGATGGCATTGCTCGTAAACTGCCGTTTGACGTACTTTGGGTATTTCTCTGTGTCACACACACAAAAAACCACTCGCACTCAAGCATATTAAAGGAATTATATTTAGTCTGTTTCTATTAAAATACTTGCTGAAGTATTCTCTCTCCATTTCTAACTCTTCCTCTCTCTCTCTATCCTACCACAGAACGACCTCAGCATCTCACTGTTGTTTTGATGATCTTCTTACTAGTATCCAGTGCCTTCAGAAAGTATTCATACCCCTCAACTTATTCCACATCTTGTTGTTACAGCCTGAATTCAAATTGGATTACATATATATTTTTAAACCCATCTCTACACAATACCCCAATAGAAGTTTTGGCAAATTTATTGAAAATTGTATACAGAAATATCTAATTTGCATAAGTTCACACACCTCCGAGTCAATACTTTGTCAGCGAATACAGCTGTGAGTCTTTCTGGGTAAATCTCTAAGCGTTTCCACTCCTGGATTGTGAAACATTTGCCCATTATTCTTTTCAAAATTATTCAATCTCTCACATCGGTTGTTGATCATTGCTAGACAACTATTTTCAAGACGATTTAAGTAAAAACTGTAACTTGGCCACTCAGGAACATTCACTGTCTTCTTGGCAAGCAAATTCAGAGTAGATTTGGCCTTGTGTTTCAGGTTCTTGTCCTGCTGAAAGGTGAATTCATCTCCCAGTGTCTGGTGGAAAGCAGAGTGAACCAGGTTTTCCTCTAGGATTTTGCCTGTGCTTAGCTCCATTCCGTTTCTTTTATCCTGAAAAACTCCCCAGACTTAACAATAACAAGCATACCCATAACATGATGCAGCCACAACTATGCAAAAAATTATACAGAGTGGTACTCAGTAATGTGTTGTATTGGATTTGCCTCAAACAAAAATTTTGTATTCAGGACAAAAATGTAATTGCTTTGCCAAAAATGTTTCAGTATTGCTTAGGTGCCTTGTTGCAAACAGGATGCATGTTTTATTCTGTATAGGCTTCCTTCTTTTCACTCGGCCAATTATGTTAGTATTGTGCAGTAACTACAAGGTTGTTGATCCATCCTCAGTTTTCTCCTATCACATGTAACTGTTTTAAAGTCACCATTGGCCTCATGCTGAAATCTCTGAATGGTTTCCTTCATCTCAGGCAACTGAGTTAGGAAGGACACTTGTGTCTTTGTGGGTGTATTGATACACCATCCAACGTGTCATTAATAACTTCACCATGCTCAAAGAGATATTCAATGTCAACTTTTTTTACCCTTCTACCAACAGGTGCCCTTTTTTGCAAAGCATTGGAAAAACCTCCCTGGTCTTTGTGGTTGAATCTGTGTTTGAAATTCACTGCTCGACTGAGGGACCTTACAGATAATTGTATGTGTGGGTTAAAGAGATTAGGTTATCATAAGAAAATCATGTTAAACACGATTATTGCACACAGAGTGAGTCCATGAAACTTATCATGCAACTTGTTAACATTTTACTCCTGAACTTATTTAGGCTTGCAAAAACAAATTATATTATATATATTATTATATATATTAACTCAAGACATTTAAGTTTTTTCATGTTGAATTAATTTGTAAAAATATCAAAAAACATAAGTCCACTTTGACACTATGGGGTATTGCGTGTAGCCAGTGACAGAAAATGTCAATTTAATCAATTTTAAATTCAGGTTGTAACACAACAAAATGTGGAAAAAGTCAATGGATGTGAATACTTTGAGGCACTGTCTTTGGTCAACAACACTTAAAATATTACAGTTGTTTTATCCATCCTTCAAAATCAGTTAGTCTATAGTAATGTCCTAATTGTTCTTTAGTAATCAGATAATACTATTATGTTTCTTTCTCACATAAATCCAAAAAGAACACAGACAACCACCACCACTAAAAACATACATACGATGGGACTGTCTATGACTCAATCTCAAAATGTAGATTGGTGAGTTTGTTCATACAGTATTTTTCACCTGTTTATCTGTGTGTGTATGTATGTTTCAGACCTACAGTATGTGTGTTTCAGACCTACAGTATGTGTGTTTCAGACCTACAGTATGTGCGTTTCAGACCTACAGTATGTGCGTTTCAGACCTACAGTATGTGTGTTTCAGACCTACAGTATGTGTGTTTCAGACCTACAGTATGTGTGTTTCAGACCTACAGTATGTGCGTTTCAGACCTACAGTATGTGCGTTTCAGACCTACAGTATGTGTGTTTCAGACCTACAGTATGTGTGTTTCAGACCTACAGTATGTGTGTTTCAGACCTACAGTATGTGCGTTTCAGACCTACAGTATGTGCGTTTCAGACCTACAGCATGTGTGTTTCAAGACCTACAGTATGTGCGTTTCAGACCTACAGCATGTGCGTTTCAGACCTACAGTATGTGTGTTTCAGACCTACAGTATGTGTGTTTCACAGCACCCCAGCCTTGCCTTATGTTCCAATCCAACACTTCCTCAATATGACTACCGTAAAAACTTAAATTAAAGGCCGAGTCTCAAGTAGCCATTTGTCCCTTTTAATACCCGGGCAACGACACAAATGTAATCAAATAAATGGCGGCTCTAAATGTATTATTTACCAGGTTAACCATGAATTGTTTACGAGGTTTATTGTTTGATTTGTTACATTAAATAATTCAGTGATGACAAAAAAAAATTAAGGCAATCTTTTTTTAATAGCCAGTAAGAAACTGCTAACCATTGACTGCTAACAGCTTAGAACTTCTAGCTAACTAAAAAGCAGAAAAACAGTCAACAACATAGGGAGTACAAACCCCTAGAAATCGTCCGATCGCCCTCTAGTGGCAAGTAAGAACTGCCGAAAATGCACAGTTAACAGGAGAATAATTCTGGCAAGGAATTATTATTATTATTATTTTTAAATTAATAGAGGCATACTAAGACAAAAGAAACATGACACAGCATGTAAATGATAACACATTAGTGCAGGGAATGAAGAAATTAATTAAAATGTTGGAAGTGAATGCTGGAATTATACATGCAAATGAGCAAAAGCTGTGCTCATTAAGGAAATAGGCACCTGGCTCAAATAGAAGTTTGTATCCAATAAGCACCTGTTGTGTTCAGTGATTGAAGCAAATAAACACCTGGGCTATTAATTGAAGTTTTACGGTAAGCTCCCTGACCACAGTGATTCCATCACCATTAATCAGCAAGTCTCATATCCTTCCACTTTGACCCACTTCCATCTTTACAAACTTAAACCACATATCAAGTGGTTCTCTAAATATGAGTCTAGATAAGCTATATCTATAAATAGCTACTGTAGCAGGTGTTCTTGTTATTCTTCCCTGCGTTCTATCTGTCCTGCTCTGTTTCCGATAGATGGATAAACCCTCCAGTGTTCATAATCTGGGTCTCGCTGTACCTGGCTATTAAATGGCAATCTCCCAGCTGTCAGAACAGGCATGAAGTGTGATTGATTCAGGAGGAGAGGACGGAAGAGGAGGAGAGGATGAGAGGGGGATGAGGAGAAGAGGATTAGAGAGACAGAGTCAGGTCAGGGAGGGATGGATGGCGGTGTAAAGATGAATCTAATGACAGCCAATTGGTTGTAATAGACTCCCGGTGGTGCCTGTGTTACAATTCCTGTGTGGAGTTGGATTGAAATGGATGATGGTTATTATAGGTCAGGGGAAGAGGTTTAGTTCTCTCTAACACACACACAGGTCTGTCCATATATATTTTTACTTTCCATCTATCATTCTCCTTTCATCTTGTCACTTGCCTTTCATCCACACACACCTGCATTCAAAAACACTCCTCTACCCACATACTCATACTGGAGTCCACACACCAACACACACCTCTATCCACATACTGGAGTCCACACACCAACACACACCTCTACCTACATACTCATACTGGAGTCCACACACCAACACACACCTCAACCCACATACTCATACTGGAGTCCACACACCAACACACACCTACCTACATACTCATACTGGAGTCCACACACCAACACACACCTCTACCTACATACTGGAGTCCACACACCCACACACACACACCTCTACCTACATACTCATACTGGAGTCCACACACCAACACACACCTCTACCTACATACTCATACTGGAGTCCACACACCAACACACACCTCTACCTACATACTGGAGTCCACACACCAACACACACCTCTACCTACATACTGGAGTCCACACACCAACACACACCTCTACCTACATACTGGAGTCCACACACCAACACACAAATTTAATCCAGCGCGAGACTACAGGGACAGTGGGAGGCCAGTATTCACCTTGTGAGAAGCACGGGAGACCTTGGGGTTTGGAACAGAAGTACGCTGCATATTTAAAAGGAAGACAGACAATGAAGACACACACACCTGAACGTGCACACCGAATGACCTACTTCGTCCCTTTCACATACTTCACTTTCATAATAAAGTATGTTTTGTCTGTGTGGGTGCTGCTGAAATGTGGACCCTCCACATGCAATACACAGGTGGCGGCCCAAATGGCACCCTATTCCCTTTATAGGGCACCATGTAAGGAATAGGGTGTCATTTGGGATGTATCCACAGTTGGTGTAGTTGCATCCGTTAGGATGATTAGATATCACTTGACATTAAGTTGCCCCATATTACGATGTAAGTAACAGTAATAACTGCTAACATAGTAGTTATAGGTTTTACTATGTCATTCCATGGTAATAGGGCTGTTGCAGAATCAGTTATTACACAACTGGAACAAATAATATGTAAGTACACTAACTTGCCGAAGGTTATTCCACATATGTGACTACGGATGTTATTACACACTCGGTTGTTCCACTATGTAACTACTGTTTTGTAATTACACATTTGAATGTCAACTGTGAATGTTGATCTCTGGGGAATATTCTCATTGCTGGGAGATCTAAGCACATACTGTATGTGTACAGTCATCACCCCCCCCCTTAAAAGACCTAGATGCACTATTGTAAAGTGGCTGTTCCACTGGATGTCATAAGGTGAAAGCACCAATTTGTAAGTCGCTCTGGATAAGAGCGTCTGCTAAATGACTTAAATGTAAATGTAATGTTTTGAGAATGACACAAATATTAATTTTCACAAAGTTTGCTGCTTCAGTGTCTTAAGATATTTTTGTCAGATGTTACTATGGAATACTGTAGTATAATTACAAGCATTTCATAAGTGTCAAAGGCTTTTATTGACAATTACATGAAGTTGATGCAAAGTGTCAATATTTGCAGTGTTGACCCTTCTTTTTCAAGACCTCTGCAATCCACCCTGGCGTGCTGTCAGTTAACTTCTGGGCCACATCCTAACTGATGGCAGCCCATTCTTGCATAATCAATGCTTGGAGTTTGTCAGAATTTGTGGGGTTTTGTTTGTCCACCCGCCTCTTGAGGATTGACCACAAGTTCTCCATGGTATTAAGGTCTGGGGAGTTTCCTGACCATGGACCCAAAATATTGATGTTTTGTTCCCCGAGCCACTTAGTTATCACTTTTGCCTTCTGCAAGGTGCTTCATCATGTTGGAAAAGGCATTGTTCGTCACCAAACTGTTCCTGGATGGTTGGGAGAAGTTACTCTCGAAGGATGTGTTGGTACCATTCTTTATTCATGGCTGAGTTCTTAGGCAAAATTGTGAGTGAGCCCACTCCATTGGATGAGAAGCAACCCCACACATGAATGGTCTCAGGATGTTTTACTGTTGGCATGACACAGGATTGATGGTAGCGCTCACCTTGTCTTCTCCGGACAAGCTTTATTCAGGATGCCCCAAACAATCGGAAAGGGGATTCATCAGAGAAAATGACTTTACCCCAGTCCTCAGCAGTCCAATCCCTATACCTTTTGCAGAATATCAGTCTGTCCCTGATGTTTTTCCTGGAGAGAAGTGGCTTCTTTGCTGCCCTTCTTGACACCAGGCCATCCTCCAAAAGTCTTTGCCTCACTGTGCGTGCAGATACGCTCACACCTGCCTGCTGCCATTCCTGAGCAAGCTCTGTACTGGTGGTGCCCTGATCCCACAGCTGAATCAACTTTAGTATACGGTCCTGGCGCTTGCTGGACTTTCTTGGGCGCCCTGAAGCCTTCTTCACAACAATTGAACCGCTCTCCTTGAAGTTCTTGATGAAACGATAAATGGGTGATTTGGGTGCAATCTTACTGGCAGCAATATCCTTGCCTGTGAAGCCCTTTTTGTGCAAAGCAATGATGACGGCACGTGTTTCCTTTCAGGTAACTATGGTTGACAGAGGAAGAACACTGATTCCAAGCACCACTCTCCTTTTGAAGCTTCTAGTCTGTTATTCGAACTCAATCAGCATGACAGAGTAATCTCCAGCCTTGTCCTCATCAACACTCACACCTGTGTTAACGAGAGAATCACTGACATGATGTCAGCTGGTCCTTTTGTGGCAGGGCTGATATGCAGTGGAAATGTTTTTGGGTGGATTCAGTTAATTTGCATGGCAAAGAGGGACTTTGCAATTAATTGCAATTCATCTGACCACTTTTCATAACATTCTGGAGTATATGCAAATTTCCATCATACAAACTGATGCAGCAGACTTTACGAAAATTAATATTTGTGTCATTCTCAAAACTTTTGGCCACGACCTTACACTACCGTTCAAAAGTTTGGGGTCACTTAGAAATTTCCCGCAAAACACCAGTCTCAACATCAACAGCGAAGAGGCGACTCTGGGATGCTGGCCTCCTAGGCAGAGTTCCTCTATCCAGTGTCTGTGTTATTTTGCCCATCTTAATCTTTTATTTTTATTGGCCAGTCTGAGACATGGCTTTTTCTTTGCAACTCTGCCTAGAAGGCAAGCATCCCGGAATTGCCTCTTCACTGTTGACGTTGAGACTGGTGATTTGCGGGTACTATTTAATGAAGCTGCCAGTTGAGGACTTGAGGCGTCTGTTTCTCAAACTAGACACTAATGTACTTGTCCTCTTGCTCAAGTATGCATCGGGGCCTCCCTCTCCTCTTTCTATCCTGGTTAGAGCCAGTTTGCCCTGTTATGTGAAGGGAGTAGTACACAGCTTTGTACGAGATCTTCAGTTTCTTGGAAATTTCTCGCATGGAATAACCTTCATTTCTCAGAACAAGAATATACTGATGAGTTTCAGAAGAAAGTGCTTTGTTTCTGGCCATTTTGGCCTGTAATCGAACCTACAAATGCTGATGCTCCAGACACTCAACTAGTCTAAAGAAGGCCAGTTTTATTGCTTTTATTGCTTCTTTAATCAGCACAATAGTTTCAGCTGTGCTAACATAATTGCAAAAGGGTTTTCTAATGATCAATTAGCCTTTTAAAATGGTAAACTTGGATTACCTAACACAACGTGCCATTGGAACACAGGAGTGATTGTTGCTGATAATGGGCCTATGTACGCCTATGAAGATATTCCATTAAAAAACAGCCGCTTCCAGCTACAATAGTAATTTACAACATAAACAATGTCTACACTGTATTTCTGATCAATTTGATGTTATTTTAATGGACAAAATATTTGCTTTTCTTTAAAAAACAAGGACATTTCTAAGTGACCCCAAACTTTTGAAAGGTAACGTATATGTGAATAAAATTAGTATTATTGTATTGTAGCCCATGCCGAGGCTTTGTCGTTAGAAAAGGTTGTCTTTTGTTCAGTGTGACGACTGAGAGACCATAGCCGCTGGGGTTTTGCCATGCTAAACAAATGGTGCTGGACCGGAATGGACTGTAACCTGTGAGAGTTGCCAAACAGACACCATTCAGATGCAGGCCAATCTGATCTGACAACAGACCAGGTGGGAGTCTGCCTGGGCCCTACTATGATGACAGACGGCCGCCAGACATTCACAGGTGTGTGTCTCTATGTGTCTCTATTGTACACGTTTGCATAGTTTGTAAGTGTGTGTGTGTAAGTATGTTCACGTGTGTGTATGTGTCTGTGTATACATAAAAGTGTGTGTGTGTGAGTGGGTGTTGTTACTCATCTGAATGGGAGACTGAGATCGCATCAGATAGTAAGCAACCACACACTCCTCAGTGGAGTAAATGTCCATTGTGTGTGACAACGGGCCAAACATACCAATGAATACAAAGCTACCATTGCGCCACCATTTCAATAATTTTGCATTTAAGAAGAAATATAGATTACCAAAGCGAATAACAACTTGTACAATGTAATTCTTTTAAACCTCATTTTAATCAGACATGGGTAGGTTGTGTGTATGTGTGTGTGACTCACCCCTTTGGGCTTGAAGGGGGGTTGGATCTCGCGGTTCTGGAGACGTTCCCAATCGATGCGTCTGAAGAAGGCGTGCTCCCGGATGTCCCTCTCTCCCTCGGAGCCGCAGCCCAGACGCTTCGATGGGTGTTTGGTCATCAGCTGGGAGGGATAAGGAGGGAAAGGCCCTAGAGTTAGAATGGAGATTCTACAGATAGAAATGTCACTGTTGTGTCAATCAGGGAAGGACCATAAACACAGTGGCATTTAGATCTACAGAAACCTATGTGATCATCAGCAGGCGGAGGATGAGAGAGCCAGTTAGAGACAGACCGTAGAAAAGATAGATAGCCATAGAAAGACTAAATAGATTCCATATTCTATTATTTGCTCATTGGCTGAGGTTGGGAAAAGAAGAAGGGAGGAATGGGAACCTGAGTCATTATGAGTTTAACGGAGACCATTGAAATAGGATGAGTGGAATGGATAACAACAGACTAACAGCAAGTTAGTATTGGAATGAGGGTAGTCGAGAGTCAATATGGGGGCAGTTATTTTTTATGCTTCCTCTTTTTATTCTCTCTCTCTTATTCTCTCTTTTTTTCTGGGTCAGTAGGGAGCCAAACAGATGGGGGTTGGTGTAAAGGAATTTGTCTCTCTTAGATGTAATGTGTTATTGTTGTCACTTACAAATCGCACAGCAGGAGGCGACGTGGGGGCGCACTTTGTAGAAAACAACTCAACATTGAAAAACGATCAAACAAACGTATTTCCTTGTTAAACTAGAGGATAAACCACACTCAAAAAACATCGTGACAAATGTCAATAATGACAGGCACTCTTTGTGGGTTGGATTCCCACTGGGGCCTGCCGAGCGAAAATGTGTGAACGTACTACTGTAAGATGTTTTGGATAACAGCATCTGCAAAACGGCATATGCAGTTGAAGTCGGAAGCTTACATACACCTTAGCCAAATACATTTGAACTCAGTTTTTCACAATTCCTGACATTTAATCCTAGTAAAAAAATAATCTGTTTTAGGTCAGTTAGGATCACCACTTTATTTTAAGAATGTGAAATGTCAGAATAATAGTAGAGAGACTGATTTGTTTCAGCTTTTATTTATTTCATCACGTTCCCAAGTGGGTCAGAAGTTTACATACACTCAATTAATATTTGGTAGCATTGCCTTTAAATTGTTTAACATGGGTCAAACATTTTGGGTAGCCTTCCACAAGCTTCACACAATAAGTTGGGTGAATATTGGCCCATTCCTCCTGACAGAGCTGGTGTAACCGAGTCAGGTTAGCAGGCCTCCTTGCTCGCACACACTTTTTTAGTTCTGCCCACAAAATTTCTATGGGATTGAGGTCAGGGCTTTGTGGCCACTCCAATAACTTGAATTTGTTGTCCTTAAGCCATTTTACCACAACTTTGGATGTATGTTTGGGGTCATTGTCCATTTGGAAGACCCATTTGCAACCAAGCTTTAACTTCCTGAATGATGTCTTGAGATGTTGCTTCAATATATCCATATCATTTTCCTTGCTCATAATGCCATCTATTTTGTGAAGTGCACCAGTCCCTCATGCAGCAAAGCACCCCCACAACATGATCCTGCCACCCCCATGCTTCACGGTTGGGATGGTGTTATTTAGCTTGCAAGCCTCCCCCTTTTTCCTCCAAACATAACTATGGTCATTATGGCCAAAGAGTTCTATTTTTGTTTCATCAGACCAAAGGATATTTCTCCAAAAAGTACGATCTTTGTCCTGATGTGCAGTTGCAAACCGTAAACTGGCTTTTTTATGGCGGTTTTGGAGCAGTGGCTTCTTCCTTGCTGAGCAGCCTTTCAGGTTATGTCGATATAGGACTCGTTTTACTGTGGATATAGATAATTTTGTACCTGTTTCCTCCAGGATCGTCACAAGGTTCTTTGCTGCTGTTCTGGGATTGATTTGAACTTTTCGTGCCAAAATACGTTCATCTCTAGGAGACAGAACGCGTCTCCTTCCGGAGCAGTATGATGGCTGTGTGGTCCCATCGTGTTTATACTTGCGTACTCTTGTTTGTACAGATGAACGTTGTACCTTCAGGTGTTTGGAAATTGTTCAAGGATGAACCAGATTCTTTTTTCTTCTGAGGTCTTGGCTGATTTATTTTGAGTTTCCCATGATGTCAAGCAAAGAGGCACTGAGTTTGAAGGTAGGCCTTGAAATACATCCACAGGTACACCTCCAATTGACTCAAATTATGTAAATTAGCCTATCAGAAGCTTCTAAAGCCATGACAATTTTCTGGAATTTTCCAAGCTGTTTAAAGGCACAGTCAACTTAGTGTATGTAAACTTCTGACCCACTGGAATTGTGATACAGTGAATTAATCTGTCTGTAAACAATTGTTCGAAAAATGACTTGTGTCATGTTCAAAGTAGATGTCCTAATCGACTTGGCAAAACTATAGTTTGTTAACAAGAAATTTGTGGAGTGGTTGAAAAATGACTTTTAATGACTCCAACCTAAGGTGTATGTAAAGTTCCGACTTCAACTGTATTATATATGATAAAAAAAGGAAAACAATGTACTTTTTTATACTGTACCAGTCTAAGGTTTGGACACACCTACACATTCCAAATTATTTTCTTTATTTTTACATTTTTTTACATTGTAGAATAATAATGAAGACATCAAAACTATGAAATAACACATATGGAATAATGTAGTAACCCCCCAAAAATGTTAAACAATTCTAAATATATTTTATATTTTTTAAAGTAGCCACCCTTTGCCTTGATGACAGCTTTGCACACTTTTTGCATTCTCTAAACCAGCTTCACCTGGAATGCTTTTCCAACAGTCTTGAAGGAGTTCCCTCATATGCGGAGCACTTGTTGGCTGCTTTTCCTTCACTCTGCGGTCCAACTCATCCCAATTGGCTTGAGGTCGGGTGATTGTCGGGTGATTGCCAGGGCATCTGATGCAGCTTTCCATCACTCTCCTTGTTCAAATAGCCCTTACACAGCCTGGAGGTGTTCAGCTAGTCTGCTTCTCACAAAGACGCGACGGCTGGAAACAAAAATCTCAAATTTGGACTCATCAGACCAAAAGGACAGACTTCCACCGGTTTAATGTCCATTGCATGGGTTTCTTATTGGTGTACTTTAGTAGTGGTTTCTTTGGAGCAATTTGACCATGAAGGCCTGATTCATGCAGTCTCCTCTGAACAGTTGATGTTGAGATGTGTCTGTTACTTGAACTCCGTGAAGCATTTATTTGGGCTGCAATTTCTGAGGCTGGTAACTCCAATGAACTCTGGGTCTTCATTTCCTGTGGCGGTCCTCATGAGAGACAGTTTCATCATAGCACTTGATGGTTTTTGCGACTGCAAAAAGTTCTTGGCATTTTCCGGATTGACTGACGTTCATGTCTTAAAGTAATGATGGACTGTCATTTCTCTTTGCTTATTTGAGATGTTCTTACCATAATATGGACTTGGTCTTTTACCAAATAGGGCTATCTTCTGTATACTACCCCTACCTTGTCACAACACAACTGATTGGCTCAAACGCAATAAGAATTTTTTTTCCACAAATTAAGTTAAGGCACACCTGTTAAATGTAATGCATTCCAGGTGACTACCTCATGTAGCTGGTTGAGAGAATGCCAAGAGTGTGCAAAGGGTGGCTACTTTGAAGAACCTGAAATATAAAATATATTTGTAAAAAGTAACACTCTTTGGTTACTACATGATTCCATGTGTGTTATTTCGTAGTTTTGATGACTTCACTATTATTCTACAATGTAGAAAACAGTAAAAAAATTAAGAAAAACCCTGGAGTAGGAGTTCTAAAACTATTGACTGTAACTGTATATTAATTTTAAAATATATATTTTCCTTTATTATTTCCCCTAACCCTACCATCCCTCCCCTTTTTTAATTTTTTTTTTTAACCTTTATTTAACCAGGCAAGTCAGTTAAGAACACATTCTTATTTTCAATGACGGCCTGGGAACCGTGGGTTAACTGCCTGTTCAGGGGCAGAACGACAGATTTGTACCTTGTCAGCTCGGGGGTTTGAACTTGCAACCTTCCGGTTACTAGTCCAACGCTCTAACCACTAGGCTACGCTGCCGCCCTTCCCTAATTGGAGTATACTAACGGACAGCAAACCGTAGGATTCTACTTCCAGTTTATACATACTATATACATTTTACGGACACAGTATATTTTTACAGCAGTTTACATTCCTAGTTGAACACGAATTCTAGCTCTTTATCTCTCTCTCTCTTTCTTTCTTTCAGTTTCTCAACAGCGTGCGAGGACTTAGTCCTATTAGAAAGTTGCCCACCTACATTGGAACATAACGCTCATTAGGAGGGCGTGTCTGTCAGTGGGCGTGCGTTACATCAGCAGGGGGTGACATTGGTTGCATAGCCAGCCTTGCAGGTACAGTACAGTATCATAACAGAAAAACAATCATGTGTTGTCATTGAAAAAATGTATTCCTGGCCGCGTCCAAAATTGCACCCTATTCAATATGTAGTGCACTACTTTTGACCAGAGTCTCTGTCTTGGGAGGAAGAGTGATATCCACTGCAATTTATTTTTAGTTTGAAACTCTGAACTTTTGGCAGCAACATAGCATCTGGGTATAGTGGAATATACGGTAGGATAGCATAGGGGAGTAAAACGAATCCAGATACTTATCTAACTCCATAACCCTTAAGCTACATTTGCTCATCATTTGCTAATTCTCCTGAACCCAGTTGCCAGCCCAGTCCCGATGTTCTATCCCATTCGTCATTTCACAGTCTTTGGAAGGGAGTTTGAGGTGAGTCTGAACGTGTGTGTGTGAGTGAGTAATCCTAGCTGGTCTAAAGGTGCAAAAAACTCATCCCAGCTGCAGTGTGAAGAGGCCAGGGAGAGTAATGAGAAAAGCTTGGCTAGAGCGCCTTCACACCTCTCCTCAAAAATTGCAGTGACATAGCGGTGGGGTGATGGCAGCAAAGCATGCTGGGTAATGTAACAACACCAAAAATAACAACCAGTCCCCCTATCTACTCCTGTCGTCTGTCGGTGGCAGCCACAGAATTGTGACTTAGACACGTGTGTGTGTGTGTCACAGCCGGTGAAAAGGAAAAAGTAATTTGTCAGGGTTGTGTTCACAGCTCATGCTGTTCCCCTACACATGAAAAGGGAACCCTTGTACGCTGCAAACAGAATTCTGTCTGCTTTTGCTTGACTTCACCTTCAAAACGTAAACTTGAGGCCCAAAAGCGGCCTGGGAATGAGTCTGTGTCTGTCTATGGCTGATGAGCTAAGGGATCATGACCAGGTTCTGTGTTCTCTCCTTGCTAGAACACACATACGCACACACCTCCCCGAGACCTTTTATTCATGCGAGCCTTAGAGGATCCACAAAGGCAGAGCATTGGATCAAAGCAAATCCCCCATCTGCAGAAACAATGGAGGGACCCTCACTTTCTTCCCTATGGGCCCTGGTCAAAAGTAGTGCACTACAAAGGGAATAGGGTGCCATTTGGGATAGATGGATGGATTTGAGGTAAAACGCTGTAGGACATTTCTGCTGCAACCTAAATACTACAGGTGTAGAATCTTATTTTTTTTTTAGGAGAGAGCGATGCGAAAGACGTCGGAGACAAAGAGAGCGAGAGAGAGGGTTTGCAGAGAAGTTGAGGGGCAGACAGATTGCAGAGACAGTTGTTAGAAAGTGGTGGTAGTGTGAGAAAGGGGGAGAGTGAGAGAAAGGGATAGAGAGATGGCTAGATAGAAGGAGAGGCAGAGAGGATGTGTGAGCTCTGAGGGTTGAAGTGGGGAGGTGTGGACACCAGTGTGTTATCACACAGTTCATTGACTCGGCTCAGCCCCGGAACGTTCCTTCTCTCCTCCTGCTCGTGTTATTAGTGCCTTCACCTCTCCTCTCTTACACACGCACACCTTTCCCAATGTGTCTCCCTCTTTCTCTGCCTTTAATTTGTTTTTGGCACAATATGGCTGCAGTCCAATATATGCACACAGGTGGGTACTAGGAGAGATGGAGACCCACACACTGTCAAAAATAAGGAAATATTAGCTTTAAGCTTTTAAGTCATCTCTCCTTGTTCTCCTATTTTGAAACCTACGCACCTGTAACAGACACTATTTGATCTAAAGGACCTTCAAAGAGCGCAGACGGCCACCCTCCATAACACAGGTGGGCGCTACATCGGTGATGAATAGGGGTGAGGTACACACATCCATAACTCCTCACTGTGCTTCTCCAATCCCGCTTGTTTTGAATCCACTTCCCCCCTATAGTACAGTATGCCCTTAGCTATGTAGGTAGTAACCCCCGTGCCTATAGACTACAGTAATAGATCCTTCAACGACAAAACTTCCAGTCTAAAGGTCACACGTCAAAGTCAGTCATATCTATCGACATAGATTCTATGGATGTATCACTTCTTGCTCTTCCTACTGTACATGCTAATGGATAGTGTCTTCATAAAGTTCATTGTAAAGACGGCTTCAAAAGGTTGACTTCATGAAGTGTTAATAATTGGACCTAGGTCACAGTGGGTATGGGACTAAGTGTTATTGATGACAGATGACGAGAGAAGGGGTGAGAGACTAGCTTCAAAGGGGAGTGGGGAAGACCATGGGTTTAAGGGTGATGGTTGTGGGGCAGGGTGTGAAGGCATAGGGGGCCATAGAAATATAATGACATTGACTTCAATGGGAATTTCCATTCTAGTAATTCTATATTTCTATGAGAGGGGCTGAGGTTCAAAGGGTTCTTTGGGTCAAAGGTCGTACTCACCCCTTTGCAGATGGACACGGCCTCTTTGGACATTTGCTTGGGGTACGACACGTTGTGCTCCATGATGGACTGGAAGAGCTCGTCCTCGTCCTCACCATCAAACGGGGGCTGGGGAACAACACGTTACATAGAACGTTATATGTATAGAACGTTATATGTATGTTGTAAATATGTTGCGAATGTTGTATACATGTAAATATTTTGAAAATGTTTTATACATGTTGTAAATAGGTTGAGAATGTTATATACATGTTGTAAATGGGTTGAGTATTTTATATACATGTTGTAAATAGTTTGCAAATGTTATGCACATGTTGTAAATAGGTTGAGAATGTTATATACATGTTGTAAATGGGTTGAGTATTTTATATACATGTTGTAAATAGTTTGCAAATGTTATGCACATGTTGTAAATAGGTTGAGAATGTTATATACATGTTGTAAATGGGTTGAGTATTTTATATACATGTTGTAAATAGTTTGCAAATGTTATGCACATGTTGTAAATAGGTTGAGAATGTTATATACATTTTGTAAATATGCTGGGAATGTTTTATACATTTTGTAAATAGGTTGAGAATGTTATATACATGTTGTAAATGGGTTGAGTATTTTAAATACATGTTGTAAATAGTTTGCAAATGTTATGCACATGTTGTAAATATGTTGACAATATTATGTCAATGTTAACATCAGAATGTGTAGTACATCTGTAATGACCTCAAATATTATGTCTTATCAGTCATTTTGACCTTCACCTTCAATCAAACGAGTAAATTCATGATAATCTATCTAGTATCTTAATGTCATAGCTATTTTTCAGGGGTCATTTCTAAACAGGGCCCAGTCCGCAACTCAGCAGAGTCTGTAATACAGATGTCAACTGTATAAAAAGTCAGCTTTAATGGAATTTTAGGAGAACAAAGACAATTAGAAATGTAATGCTGGCTAAACAAACAGCCAGAAAAGCTGGCCTCATAGGACTGCTTAAAACAAGCTTGGCAGAAAAAGGGAAACATTTTCTTTGAAAAACACCAATTTGACATTGTGTGCTGTGGTGATTGTGTCCGACACTCGCTTGCTGTTTTCATTTTTGCATCAAAGGGATTCCAAGGCTAATTTGAACAGAGTATTATGGGGGGGGGGGGGGGGGTGATAAGTCAAAAAGGTTGTTGCCAGAGGCATTATCGGAATAAACAGAATAAACATGAACTAACCTGGTTAACCCTTCGGTGGTCTAAAGTTCCAAACATTGTCATAAAAACACACATGGAAGAACGGTCTTTGCTGATGAACATTCACACTTCGGTACCAAAGCACCTGCTCAAAGCCATTGTATGTGTGTATATTCTACTCCTTCTCAGTCCAG
The DNA here is from genome assembly GCF_034236695.1 of Oncorhynchus nerka. NCBI lineage: Eukaryota > Metazoa > Chordata > Actinopteri > Salmoniformes > Salmonidae > Oncorhynchus > Oncorhynchus nerka. The sequence continues at coordinate 37,873,896 of NC_088410.1, read as the reverse complement.
TAATACAACTGAATAAGGGTTGTTATAGTGGCTTGTTACGCGAGAGAGAGAGAGAGAGAGCGATAGAGGGGAAAAAAAGAGAAGAAAAAATACAAAACGTTTACGAAATGGAAGATAAAAATCAACGAAAGTGGTCTAGACCATAGAGAGTGAAAGAAACAAGTTCCATACAAAAGTTGCCAGCTGGGAGGGAAATGGACTCGATGGTCCAGCTATTGTCTCCCTCCACCTCTATCATTACGAACCATAACGTGTGCATTGTGACACATCCTAAATGTAATATTTTTAATTTCCACTCGATTAAATCCTTTGGCAAGAGATACCTAGGCTGCTTTCTGCTCTCTTTATCTGATACACAGTACACTGCACTGAACACCCTCTTGAGGGGGAAACACACACACACACCTCCCACCCACACAGTCGACCCACGCCCCTACAATCCTGAGGTCATATAAGCCAAATGAACTACTTTTGGCCTGTGAGTGTGTACTGTAAAAGGGTATAAAAACCAAAGTTGCCCCAGGGCCTTCCCTTAGTAGATGGCTGGGCTGCTGCTCATCCATCACGCCATCTGCCCATCCTCCTATAGCTCCTCCCACCAGCCTCCACTGGTAGTAAGGCTCTGGTCAAAAGTAGTACACTATATAGGGAATACCATTTTGGATGCTCACTCAGAGTATTCGATAGCGTAGCCAGTCAACTAAATATATTTTTGAGTTGCCCTTACTGATGGTTGGGACGGTTATGGACATAAAAGCATCTGTTAAGCCTTTACACTCATACCCATTCACGGGTTGAAAATTCCAGATTGGAACACAGTGGCTGTACAGTAAAATGCTATACATGACGTCAGAGCTCCGGCTCTGCCCTTCACAGCGCTGTATGGGTTTTGAGTGACAGACGTTATGAACTTGAGCACCTCGCAAGACAATAAGGTGCCCCTCTCCCTCCAGATAGTTGGGGAACTTTAGCAAATGTTCTGTTGTCTGAGTGAGGGAAATGCTGTAAATTAAGAGGACTATGTATTGTGAATGATGAGACATGAGGATTATAGTAAATACCGCTTTGATATCATACAAGCAGGACAAACACAGGAGTCCAAATGTGCACTTCACATTTCCATATCAATTATACTCATGTCATATACAGTGTAGAGGTCAACCGATTAATCAGCATGGCCGATTAAATTAGGGCTGATTTCAAGTTTTCATAACAATCGGTAATCTGCATTTTTGGAAGCAGATTACATTGCATTCCACGAGGAAACTGTGTGGCAGGCTGACCACCTGTTACGCGAGTGCAGCAAAGAGCCAAGGTAAGTTGCTAGCTAGCATTAAAAACGTATCTTATAAAAACAAGCAATCTTCACATAATCACTAGTTAACTACACATGGTTGATGATACTAGGTTAACTAGCTTATCCTGCGTTGCATATAATCAATGCGGTGCCTGTTAATTTATCATCGAATCACAGCCTACTTCACCAAACGGGGGACTATTTAACAAATTCACATTCGCGAAAAAGGCACAATCGTTGCACGAATGTACCTAACCATAAACACCAATGCCTTTCTTAAAATCAATACACAGAAGTATATATTTTTTTAAACCTGCATATTTAGTTAAAAGAAATTCATGTTAGCAGGCAATATTAACTAAGGAAACTGTGTCAGTTCTCTTGCGTTCATTGCACACAGTCAGGATATATGCAACAGTTTGGGCCGCCTGGCTTGTTGCGAACTAATTTGCCAGAATTGTACATAATTATGACATAACATTGAAGGTTGTACAATGTAACAGCAATATTTAGACTTAGGGATGCCACCTGTTCAATAAAATATGGAACGGTTCCGTATTTCACTGAAAGAATAAACGTTTTGTTTTCGAAATGATAGTTTCTGGATTTGACCATATTAATGACCAAAGACTCTTATTTCTGTGTTTATTATATTATAATATAATTATATCATAATATAAAAGTATATGATTTGATAGAGCAGTCTTACTGAGCGGTGGTAGGCAGCTCAGTTACTAATAAACTTTACTAATAAACAATAAATGATACAATTTAAGACATACTATGTTCAATACCGGAGATAAATAAGAAAGAACGTGCTTTCCTCCATGTGCTTGGAGACACTGAAGCCAAAATGGGTGCCACCTAGAAAAACTACAATTTCTGGGTTATTTTTTTGCGGGGTTGTCCTCGGGCTTCGCCTGCCATATTAGTTCTGTAATATTCACAGACGACAATTTAACAGTTTTAGAAGTTTTAGTCCTCCAATAATCGGTATCGACGTTGAAAAACCACAATTGGTCGACCTCTAGTAGAGAAAGCTGGGGGGCACACTCACCTGTCCTGCCAACATTTCGTAGAGCAGCACTCCATATGCCCACCAATCCACTGATAGCCCATATGGCTGGTATGCAATAATCTGGGGAGGGAGGGAGGGAGGGAGAGAGAGAGGGCAAGAGAGGGAGAGAGAGACAGAAGAGAGAGGGATGAACAGAGTTACATGGGATTAGATAAGACAATGTACATGTTCACAGAAGGTGTATACACATTATACACATTACAGACAAAGAGACGGGCACACACACATTTAAAAAACCCGTTTTGTCTCACACCACACTCTGCATCGGCTACTGTAACACATTCATATCGTCACGATATGTCTATTGCTAACTGACAGTACCCAAGAGAGCCCGAGACACATGCCTTCCACACACGCCCCACCAGTCAATCTAGCTCTTATTAGCAATTAGCATCCTCTTCTAGAGGGAACCTGGTTCATCACTGAGAGAGCAGGCACATCCTGTCAACCAGTTTCACCATCTGCTGTTGTATCCCCCTAGCTTATCATTGGATCCATTCTAATGAAGACATGAGACAGCCTTGCCGGAGCCAAGTACTGCTATGTTGTGGAGGGAAAATCCATTGATGCAAAGCAAAGTACTGTTGTGACGTCCATTGGAGAATTCACTGACGCTAAACAAATGGAGGGAGACAATGTTATCGTTTTGTGAAGTGGTGGGTGGCGTATCTCTACTTGTGCAATAACAGCTGGGGTAAGTACGCCCCACGCATGCAAGAACACATTATGCATGCATGTGCACATAAAGGGACTTTCATTGAACAGATGATGGAAGCAGAGAACAAGACACCTGAAGCCCCAACAGTGCTAGGGGAGAAGCAGCTGCACAACTAATAGGCTACCGGCGGAAATGAAGATGAAGAGGTGCCTTGAGTATCAGAAGGAAAACACGAGTGTCTTCCTGTGTCATGTTGGAAAGTGTAGCAAACGGGAACTTATTTTCAGAGGACGTGTCCAACAAAACGAGTGCATCAATTAATACATCAACATGAGGGATTTCCAGAGGAAGATGATCAATAAAAGATAGGCCTCATGGAGATGAGGTGGGGAAAGAGGTCAGCGCTTTGTTTTTTTACACACAGTATAAGGAGAGGGTGTCTTTGCGTGTGATCTTATTTGAAGAGGCACTGCACAGTTCATCGTAAACAAAGATGGTCGTCACGCCTTAATACACCTGACGTAAGCACTTGACCTCCTTAATAGTACCCCACCTTGACAGTAAGTATATCATGTAGGTTAAACTCCTATGAGTAGGTATACATATGCATAACAGATGATGATACGCAGTGATTATGAATGAGTAATGTGAAGCTTTAATGAGCTGATCGGAGTTACGCTGCTAATGTAGTTGGTGTTTAACTCCAGTCTCTGTCATACATTCTTACGAGCACCTATCACACGCACGCACACACGCGTACACACACACACCTTTTACCCCCACCATCACACGGTAGGGTGTGATATGTGGGAGCAGTTCTTCTCCACATTGCCCTGTGACCTCCGCCTGCCCCTTGAGAGCCCTGAAAGGCACCTCTGGCTCTGCACTGTGCCGTCATAGCACGCAAGCCACTTACCTTCGGGCTTTAGAGAGCTGGACACACAAACAAAATCAATGCACACACATACGCACATACTCCTACACTGGCTGGCAATCGCAAAAACTCAAACAGTCATCCCTCTCTTACACATACGTGAGCACACAAGCAAGACTTGAACCGGTTTCCCTAACAGTAAATACAATATTGGATTGTTTTCTGTTTGTCGTCCTGTCTTTTTGGCTTACCAGGCCATACTCAGTCTCAAACTAAACTGAACAGGTCAAAATAGATTCCATGAGTATATCAACCTTTTTCCATGAGCTACACTACCGGTCAAAAGTTCTATAACGCCTAATCATTCAAGGGTTTTTCTGGTTGAGAGAAAGCCAAGAGTGTGGACAGCTGTCATCAAGGCAAAGGGTGGCTATTTGAAGAATCTTAAAATATAAAATATATTTTGATTTGTTAACACTTTTTTGGTTACTATATGATTCCATATGTGTTATTTCATAGTTTTGATGTCTTCAATATTATTCTACAATGTAGAACATGGTAAAAATAAAGAAAAACCCTTGAATGAGTAGGTGTGTCCAAACCTTTGACCAGTAGTGTACATCAACAACAGGTCTATCTTAGGTAACGTTTCAGATGGATACATGCTTACAAACCCCTGGGCCAGGGATCAGAAATTACACAGGAGACAAAACGACTCAATAGTCCATATTGAGAATGAAGACCATTCTAGTTCTATATCCTCACAGCATCATCCGATCATGACAGTAATAAATAAATATAGAGAGATAGAGAGAATAATGAGGTAATGCTGACAGATAGGTATTTAGATTTATTTCAGGCCATACTGCAGCGAGCACCAACATGACACCGCTGTCCTTGCCTGTCGTCTGTCACAATGACACAGGGCAAATGGTGCCCTTCAACTCCATGCACAGCACTGCGTGGCAAAGTGTGTGTAGGGTTTTCTGTGAGAATACTAATTTGAGTTAAGTGTGTGTGTGTGTGTGTGTCGGTCTCTGTCTGTCTGTCTGTGAGACTGACAGTGTGTGTGTGTGTGTGTGAATGCAGTCTGTATCTGTGTACATGAATGATTGCAAGTGTGTGTCCCAGTCAGTCTCTTCTCTGGTTTGACATCATAATGAATGTGATCGGGACACACACTCTGATGACCCGTCGCTCCACTTTCTCATGTTGTTTTCTTTCATTTCCCACACTCCATAGAGGCCTATGGCCAGATCACCCAATGTAACGTACTGTGTGCGCGAGTGTGCGTGCTGTTGTGTCCATCTGAGCTGCGGTGGATGTCTCCCGGCAGGCCTAATGCTACGTGACAGTTCTGGATCACTCTTAGCTACTCAAGGCTTCCACCACTACTACCGCCTCTTAATATAACCCCGTGCACATAGAAACTACGGACACAAGATAACTACTAAACACTACAGAACACAACCTCAGCCTGATCTCAGAAACAACATTACAGCAGGTTGAAGTGATGTCGGCCCACCTCAGTGTCACTGGATTCGTGTTAAGTGGAGTGTATCACGGTGAGTACTGGACATTAAGCCATAAGTTGTACGTCTGTTGCTAGGTTTTGAAGTGAATGTATTTGACTAGTCAGTATTAGTAGCCTGACTGCATGCCTGGATTGATGGTGTTCATTCAAACAGCGTCACACTGTTGAATTGATAGGCTGTAGGGCTTTCAGGAGAATAGCTGATTCGTCACACGATTTACTCATAAGTTAGTGTATACCAGGGATGGCCAACCGTGCTCCTGGAGAGCTACTGGCTATGAAGGCTTTTGAGCTGGCTCTAGCCCTGCTGTTTATAATTATTTGGTGTTAGAATGGAATTTATCAAACTGAATCTTACAAGAGAATAAAGCATTTTCTTGCACCTGTAAAGTATATTGAGTTACACCCTCGTCAACTTGCCTCTAATGGTTGGGGTTAGGTTATGGGCAAGATAGGCTAGATCTGTAGGGCAACTGCTACTCAGTGCATGGCAGAGCAGTTGAAGGGTCTCCGTCTTGGCTAATGTTAGCTGCTATCGCTAAAGGCTTTGGGGAGCGAGGCAAAAATGGGAGGTCAGGCTGAGTTTAGTGCACACTGACAAAGTGCAAAAATGCACTTGGGCAGTTGCTCGCTCTCTCCTCTCACGACTTCTTCCTCTGTCAACACAGAGGATTGAACACAGAAACTAATTGCTCTGATCTGAAAACATCTGTCACCGCAACCTAAAAATAGGGAGTGAAGTTGTTGAAGCCAAAACAAGGAGCCAGAGGACAATCCAAAGATAGCACTAAAGCAGCTTTTCTCTCCCTCTCCCAGTCGCTCTCCCTCCCTCCCTCCCAGTCGCTCTCTCCCTCCCAGTCGCTCTCTCCCTCCCTCCCAGTCGCACTCTCTCCCTCCCAGTCGCTCTCTCTCCCTCCCTCCCAGTTGCTCTCTCTCCCTCCCTCCCTTCCAGTCGCTCTCTCTCCCTCCCTCCCTCCCTCCCAGTCGCTCTCTCTCTCTCCCCTCCCTCCCTCCCTCCCAGTCGCTCTCTCTCCCTCCCTCCCAGTCGCTCTCTCTCTCTCCCTCCCTCCCCCTCCCAGTCGCTCTCTCTCCCTCCCTCCCTCCCTCCCTCCCAGTCGCTCTCTCCCCTCCCTCCCTCCCTCCCTCCCAGTCGCTCTCTCTCTCTCCCTCCCTCCCTCCCTCCCAGTCGCTCTCTCCCTCCCTCCCTCCCTCCCTCCCAGTCGCTCCCTCCCCTCCCTCCCTCCCCCCTCCCTCCCTCCCTCCCAGTCGCTCTCTCTCCCTCCCTCCCTCCCCCCCTCCCTCCCTCCAAGTCGCTCTCTCTCCCTCCCTCCCTCCCTCCCTCCCAGTCGCTCCCTCTCCCTCCCTCCCCTCCCTCCCAGTCGCTCCCTCCCTCTCTCCCCCTCCCAGTCGCTCCCTCCCTCCCTCCCTCCCAGTCGCTCCCTCCCTCCCTCCCTCCCAGTCGCTCCCTCCCTCCCTCCCTCCCAGTCGCTCCCTCCCTCACCTCCCAGTCGCTCCCTCCCCTCCCAGTCGCTCGCTCCCTCCCCTCCCCCTCCCAGTCGCTCCCTCCCTCCCTCCCAGTCCCTCCCCCTCCCAGTCGCTCTCTCTCCCTCCTCCCAGTCGCTCTCTCTCCCTCCCTCCCAGTCGCTCTCTCCCTCCCTCCCTCCCAGTCGCTCTCCGTCCCCTAGTCGCTCTCTCTCCCCCTCCCTCCCTCCCAGTCGCTCTCTCCCCCTCCCAGTCGCCTCCTCCCTCCCAGTCGCCTCTCTCCCAGTCGCTCTCCCCTCCCTCCCTCCCAGTCGCTCTCTCTCCCTCCCTCCCCTCCTCCCAGTCGCTCTCTCTCCCTCCCAGTCGCCTCTCCCTCCCTCCCAGTCCCTCCCAGTCCCTCCCTCCCTCCCTCCCTCCCAGTCGCTCTCTCTCCCTCCCTCCCTCCCTCCCAGTCCTCCCTCCCTCCCAGTCGCTCTCTCCCTCCCTCCCAGTCGCTCTCTCCCTCCTCCCTCCCTCCCTCCCAGTCCCTCTTCTCTCCCTCCCTCCCTCCCTCCCAGTCGCTCTCTCTCCCTCCCCAGTCCCTCCCTCCCTCCCCCCAGTCGCTCGCTCTCCCTCCCAGTCGCTCTCTCCCTCCCTCCCTCCCAGTCGCAGTCGCTCTCCCTCCCTCCCTCCCTCCCTCCCAGTCGCTCTCTCTCCCTCCCTCCCCCAGTCCCTCCCAGTCCTCTCTCCCAGTCTCCCTCCCTCCCCCTCCCCTCCCAGTCGCTCCCTCCCTCCCTCCCAGTCGCTCTCTCTCCCTCCCAGTCGCTCCCTCCCTCCTCCCAGTCGCTCTCTCTCCCTCCCAGTCCTCTCCCTCCCAGTCGCTCTCTCTCCCTCCCTCCCCTCCCAGTCGCTCTCTCTCCCTCCCTCCCTCCCTCCCTCCCAGTCGCTCTCTCTCCTCCCAGTCGCTCCCTCCCTCCTCCCAGTCGCTCTCCCTCCCTCCCTCCCCCAGTCGCTCTCTCTCTCCCTCCCTCCCTCCCAGTCGCTCTCTCTCCCCTCCCTCCTCCCAGTCGCTCTCTCTCCCTCCCAGTCGCTCCTCTCCTCCCAGTCGCTCTCTCTCCCTCCCCCTCCCTCCCCCTCCCAGTCGCTCTCTCTCCTCCCTCCCTCCCTCCCTCCCAGTCGCTCTCTCTCCCTCCCAGTCGCTCTCTCTCCCTCCCTCCCTCCATCCCAGTCGCCAGTCGCTCTCTCCCTCCCTCCCTCCCAGTCGCTCTCTCTCCCTCCCTCCCTCCCAGTCGCTCTCTCTCCCTCCCAGTCGCTCTCTCCCTCCCCCCTCCCAGTCGCTCTCTCTCTCCCTCCCCCTCCCTCCCAGTCGCTCTTCTCTCCCTCCCTCCCCCAGTCCTCTCCCCCTCCCAGTCGCTCTCCCTCCCTCCCTCCCCAGTCGCTCCCCCCTCCCTCCCTCCCTCCCTCCCAGTCGCTCTTCTCTCCCTCCCTCCCCCTCCCAGTCGCTCTCTCTCCCTCCCTCCCTCCCAGTCGCTCTCTCTCCCCCCAGTCCCTCCTCTCCCTCCCCCCAGTCCTCTCTCTCCCTCCCAGTCGCTCTCCCTCCATCCCTCCCCTCCCAGTCCCTCTCCCAGTCGCTCTCTCTCCCTCCCTCCCTCCCTCCCAGTCGCTCTCCTCCCTCCCTCCCAGTCGCTCTCTCTCCCTCCCAGTCGCTCTCCCTCCCTCCCAGTCGCTCTCTCCCTCCCCCTCCCAGTCGCTCTCTCTCCCCCCTCCCTCCATCCCAGTCGCTCTCTCTCTCCCTCCCTCCCTCCCTCCCAGTCGCTCTCTCTCCCTCCCTCCCTCCCTCCATCCCAGTCGCTCTCTCTCCCCCTCCCTCCCTCCCAGTCGCTCTCTCTCCCTCCCAGTCGCTCTCCCTCCCTCCCTCCCCCAGTCGCTCTCTCTCCCTCCCTCCCTCCCTCCCTCCCCCTCCCTCCCAGTCGCTCTCTCTCCCTCCCTCCCCCCTCCCTCCCGCTCTCTCGCTCCCTCCCAGTCGCTCCCCCCCTCCCAGTCGCTCTCTCTCCCTCCCAGTCGCTCTCCCTCCCTCCCAGTCGCTCTCTCCCTCCCTCCCTCCCAGTCGCTCCCTCCCTCCCTCCCTCCATCCCAGTCGCTCTCTCTCTCCCTCCCTCCCTCCCTCCCAGTCGCTCTCTCTCCCTCCCTCCCTCCCTCCATCCCAGTCGCTCTCTCTCTCCCTCCCTCCCTCCCAGTCGCTCTCTCTCCCTCCCAGTCGCTCTCCCTCCCTCCCCTCCCAGTCCCAGTCGCTCTCTCTCTCCCTCCCTCCCTCCCTCCCAGTCGCTCTTCTCTCCCTCCCTCCCTCCCTCCCTCCCAGTTGCTCTCTCTCCCTCCCCTCCCTCCCAGTCGCTCTCTCTCCCTCCCCAGTCGCTCTCTCTCCCTCCCCAGTCGCTCTCTCTCCCTCCCCAGTCGCTCGCTCTCCCTCCCTCCCTCCCTCCCAGTCGCTCTCTCTCCCTCCCTCCCTCCCTCCCAGTCGCTCTCTCTCCCTCCCCCCCTCCCTCCCTCCCAGTCGCTCTCTCTCCCTCCCTCCCTCCCTCCCTCCCAGTCTCTCTCCCTCCCCTCCCAGTCGCTCCCTCCCTCCCTCCCAGTCGCTCCTCCCTCCCTCCCAGTCGCTCCCTCCCTCCCTCCCAGTCGCTCTCTCTCCCTCCCAGTCGCTCTCTCCCTCCCTCCCTCCCAGTCGCTCTCTCTCCCTCCCTCCTCCCTCCCCCTCCCAGTCGCTCTCTCTCTCCCTCCCAGTCGCTCTCTCTCCCTCCCAGTCGCTCTCCCTCCCTCCCCTCCCTCCCTCCATCCCAGTCGCTCTCTCTCTCCTCCCTCCCTCCCAGTCGCTCTCTCTCTCCCTCCCAGTCGCTCTCTCTCCCTCCCATCTCTCCCTCCCAGTCGCTCTCTCTCCCTCCCAGTCGCTCTCTCTCCCTCCTCCCTCCCTCCCTCCCCCTCCCAGTCGCCTCTCTCTCACCTCCCTCCCTCCCTCCCAGTCGCTCTCTCTCACCTCCCTCCCTCCCTCCCAGTCGCTCTCTCTCCCTCCCTCCCCTCCCTCCCAGTCGCTCTCTCTCCCCCTCCCAGTCGCTCTCTCTCCCTCCCAGTCGCTCTCTCTCCCTCCCAGTCGCTCTCTCTCCCCTCCCAGTCGCTCTCCCTCCCTCCCAGTCGCTCTCCCTCCCTCCCAGTCGCCTCCCTCCTCCCTCCCTCCCAGTCGCTCTCTCTCCCTCCCTCCCTCCCAGTCGCTCTCCCTCCCTCCCCAGTCGCTCTCTCTCCCTCCCTCCCTCCCTCCCAGTCGCTCCCTCCCTCCCTCCCTCCCAGTCGCTCTCTCTCCCTCCCTCCCTCCCAGTCGCTCTCTCTCCCTCCCTCCCCTCCCTCCCAGTCGCTCTCCCTCCCTCCCAGTCGCTCTCTCCTCCCAGTCGCTCTCTCCTCCCTCCCAGTCGCTCTCTCTCCCTCCCAGTCGCTCTCTCCCTCCCTCCCAGTCGCTCTCCTCCCTCCCCTCCCAGTCGCTCTCTCTCCCTCCCTCCCAGTCGCTCTCTCCCCTCCCTCCCTCCCAGTCGCCTCCCTCCCTCCCTCCCTCCCTCCCAGTCGCTCTCCCTCCCTCCCTCCCTCCCAGTCGCCCTCCCTCCCTCCCTCCCTCCCAGTCGCTCTCTCTCTCCCTCCCTCCCAGTCGCTCTCTCTCTCCCTCCCTCCCAGTCGCTCTCCCTCCCTCAATCCCAGTCGCTCTCCCTCCCTCCCTCCCAGTCGCTCTCCCTCCCTCCCTCCCAGTCGCTCTCCCTCCCTCCCAGTCGCTCTCCCTCCCTCCCAGTCGCTCTCCCTCCCTCCCTCCCAGTCGCTCTCCCTCCCTCCCTCCCAGTCGCTCTCTCTCCCTCCCTCCCAGTCGCTCGCTCGAAAAGAGAGGTGCACAGGGACCGTGTGAGCTGTTTTTACACATGGGGGTCCTGACAACTAAGAGACACACACACCTACAGTACACGGAAGAGTACTCCCATACAGATATGCGCGGGGACACACACTGGTGCGTGTAGATACACGGACACGGAGACACACACTGGTGCGTGTAGATACACGGACACGGGGACACACACTGGTGCGTGTAGATACACGGACACGGGGACACACACTGGTGCGTGTAGATACACGGACACGGGGACACACACTGGTGCGTGTAGATACACGGACACGGGGACACACACTGGTGCGTGTAGATACACGGACACGGGGACACACACTGGTGCGTGTAGATACACGGACACGGGGACACACACTGGTGCGTGTAGATACACGGACACGGAGACACACACTGGTGCGTGTAGATACACGGACACGGGGACACACACTGGTGCGTGTAGATACACGGACACGGAGACACACACTGGTGCGTGTAGATACACGGACACGGGGACACACACTGGTGCGTGTAGATACACGGACACGGAGACACACACTGGTGCGTGTAGATACACGGACACGGGACACACACTGGTGCGTGTAGATACACGGACACGGGGACACACTGGTGCGTGTAGATACACGGACACGGGACACACACTGGTGCGTGTAGATACACGGACACGGGGACACACACTGGTGCGTGTAGATACACGGACACGGGGACACACACTGGTGCGTGTAGATACACGGACACGGGGACACACACTGGTGCGTGTAGATACACGGACACGGGGACACACACTGGTGCGTGTAGATACACGGACACGGGACACACACTGGTGCGTGTAGATACACGGACACGGGGACACACACTGGTGCGTGTAGATACAAGGACACGGGGACACACACTGGTGCGTGTAGATACACGGACACGGGGACACACACTGGTGCGTGTAGATACACGGACACGGAGACACACACTGGTGCGTGTAGATACACGGACACGGAGACACACACTGGTGCGTGTAGATACACGGACACGGAGACACACACTGGTGCGTGTAGATACACGGACACGGAGACACACACTGGTGCGTGTAGATACACGGACACGGAGACACACACTGGCGTGTAGATACACGGACACGGGACACACACTGGTGCGTGTAGATACACGGACACGGAGACACACACTGGTGCGTGTAGATACACGGACACGGGACACACACTGGTGCGTGTAGATACACGGACACGGGACACACACTGGTGCGTGTAGATACACGGACACGGGACACACACTGGTGCGTGTAGATACACGGACACGGGACACACACTGGTGCGTGTAGATACACGGACACGGAGACACACACTGGTGCGTGTAGATACACGGACACGGGACACACACTGGTGCGTGTAGATACACGGACACGGAGACACACACTGGTGCGTGTAGATACACGGACACGGGACACACACTGGTGCGTGTAGATACACGGACACGGGACACACACTGGTGCGTGTAGATACACGGACACGGGACACACACTGGTGCGTGTAGATACACGGACACGGGAGACACACACTGGTGCGTGTAGATACACGGACACGGGACACACACTGGTGCGTGTAGATACACGGACACGGAGACACACACTGGTGCGTGTAGATACACGGACACGGGACACACACTGGTGCGTGTAGATACACGGACACGGAGACACACACTGGTGCGTGTAGATACACGGACACGGGACACACACTGGTGCGTGTAGATACACGGACACGGAGACACACACTGGTGCGTGTAGATACACGGACACGGGACACACACTGGTGCGTGTAGATACACGGACACGGAGACACACACTGGTGCGTGTAGATACACGGACACGGAGACACACACTGGTGCGTGTAGATACACGGACACGGGACACACACTGGTGCGTGTAGATACACGGACACGGAGACACACACTGGTGCGTGTAGATACACGGACACGGGACACACACTGGTGCGTGTAGATACACGGACACGGAGACACACACTGGTGCGTGTAGATACACGGACACGGAGACACACACTGGTGCGTGTAGATACACGGACACGGAGACACACACTGGTGCGTGTAGATACACGGACACGGGACACACACTGGTGCGTGTAGATACACGGACACGGAGACACACACTGGTGCGTGTAGATACACGGACACGGACACACACTGGTGCGTGTAGATACACGGACACGGAGACACACACTGGTGCGTGTAGATACACGGACACGGGACACACACTGGTGCGTGTAGATACACGGACACGGAGACACACACTGGTGCGTGTAGATACACGGACACGGGACACACACTGGTGCGTGTAGATACACGGACACGGAGACACACACTGGTGCGTGTAGATACACGGACACGGGACACACACTGGTGCGTGTAGATACACGGACACGGAGACACACACTGGTGCGTGTAGATACACGGACACGGGACACACACTGGTGCGTGTAGATACACGGACACGGAGACACACACTGGTGCGTGTAGATACACGGACACGGGACACACACTGGTGCGTGTAGATACACGGACACGGAGACACACACTGGTGCGTGTAGATACACGGACACGGGACACACACTGGTGCGTGTAGATACACGGACACGGAGACACACACTGGTGCGTGTAGATACACGGACACGGGACACACACTGGTGCGTGTAGATACACGGACACGGGGACACACACTGGTGCGTGTAGATACACGGACACGGGACACACTGGTGCGTGTAGATACACGGACACGGGACACACACTGGTGCGTGTAGATACACGGACACGGGACACACACTGGTGCGTGTAGATACACGGACACGGGACACACACTGGTGCGTGTAGATACACGGACACGGATACACGGACACGGGGACACACACTGCGCGTAGATACACGGACACGGGACACACACTGGTGCGTGTAGATACACGGACACGGGACACACACTGGTGCGTGTAGATACACGGACACGGAGACACACACTGGTGCGTGTAGATACACGGACACGGAGACACACACTGGTGCGTGTAGATACACGGACACGGAGACACACACTGGTGCGTGTAGATACACGGACACGGAGACACACACTGGTGCGTGTAGATACACGGACACGGAGACACACACTGGTGCGTGTAGATACACGGACACGGGGACACACACTGGTGCGTGTAGATACACGGACACGGAGACACACACTGGTGCGTGTAGATACACGGACACGGGGACACACACTGGTGCGTGTAGATACACGGACACGGGACACACACTGGTGCGTGTAGATACACGGACACGGGGACACACACTGGTGCGTGTAGATACACGGACACGGGACACACTGGTGCGTGTAGATACACGGACACGGGACACACACTGGTGCGTGTAGATACACGGACACGGGACACACACTGGTGCGTGTAGATACACGGACACGGGACACACACACTGGTGCGTGTAGATACACGGACACGGTAGATACACGACACACACACTGGTGCGTGTAGATACACGGACACGGAGACACACACTGGTGCGTGTAGATACACGGACACGGGACACACACTGGTGCGTGTAGATACACGGACACGGAGACACACACTGGTGCGTGTAGATACACGGACACGGAGACACACACTGGTGCGTGTAGATACACGGACACGGGACACACACTGGTGCGTGTAGATACACGGACACGGAGACACACACTGGTGCGTGTAGATACACGGACACGGGGACACACTGGTGCGTGTAGATACACGGACACGGGGACACACACTGGTGCGTGTAGATACACGGACACGGAGACACACTGGTGCGTGTAGATACACGGACACGGGACACACACTGGTGCGTGTAGATACACGGACACGGGGACACACACTGGTGCGTGTAGATACACGGACACGGGACACACACTGGTGCGTGTAGATACACGGACACGGGGACACACACTGGTGCGTGTAGATACACGGACACGGGGACACACACTGGTGCGTGTAGATACACGGACACGGGACACACACTGGTGCGTGTAGATACACGGACACGGGACACACACTGGTGCGTGTAGATACACGGACACGGAGACACACACTGGTGCGTGTAGATACACGGACACGGGACACACACTGGTGCGTGTAGATACACGGACACGGAGACACACACTGGTGCGTGTAGATACACGGACACGGGACACACACTGGTGCGTGTAGATACACGGACACGGAGACACACACTGGTGCGTGTAGATACACGGACACGGGACACACACTGGTGCGTGTAGATACACGGACACGGGACACACACTGGTGCGTGTAGATACACGGACACGGGGACACACACTGGTGCGTGTAGATACACGGACACGGGGACACACACTGGTGCGTGTAGATACACGGACACGGGGACACACACTGGTGCGTGTAGATACACGGACACGGGGACACACACTGGTGCGTGTAGATACAAGGACACGGGGACACACACTGGTGCGTGTAGATACACGGACACGGGACACACTGGTGCGTGTAGATACACGGACACGGGGACACACACTGGTGCGTGTAGATACACGGACACGGGGACACACACTGGTGCGTGTAGATACAAGGACACGGGGACACACACTGGTGCGTGTAGATACACGGACACGGGGACACACACTGGTGCGTGTAGATACACGGACACACACTGGATTTCATGTAGTGGACATAAACAAAATAGTCCAGATTGGTGAAGTGAAATGAAGAAAAAAAAAAATTTGTAAAAAAAAAAAAAAACGGAAAAGTGGTGCGTGCATATGTATTCACCCCCTAAATAAGATCTGATGCAATCAATTACCTTCAGAAGTCACATAATTAGTTAAATAAAGTCCACCTGTGTTCAATCTAAGTGTCACATGATCTCAGTATACAGTTGAAGTCAGACGTTTACATACACTTAGGTTGAAGTCATTAAAAATCGTTTTTTTAACCACTCCACAAATGTCTTGTTAACAAACTATAGTTTTGGCAAGTCAGTTAGGACATCTACTTTGTGCAGGACACAAGTAATACAGATCAGGGTTAGGTTATAAAAAAATATGAAACTTTGAACATCCCACGGAGCACTATTAAATCCATTATTAAATAATGGAAAGAATATGGCACCACAACAAACCTGCCAAGAGAGGGCCGCCCACCAAAACTCACAGACCAGGCAAGGAGGGCATTAATCAGAGAGGCAACAAAGAGACCAAAGATAACCCTGAAGGAGCTGCAACGCTCCACAGCGGAGATTGGATTATCTGTCCATAGGAGCACTTTAAGCCGTACACTCCACAGAGCTGGGCTTTACGGAAGAGTGGGCAGAAAAAAGCCATTGCTTAAAGAAAAAAGAACATCTCCACAGTGAAGCATGGTGGTGGCAGCATCATGCTGTGGGGATGTTTTTCATCGGCAGAGACTGAGAAACTGGTCAGAATTGAAGGAATGATGGATGGCGCTAAATATAGGGACATTTTTCAGTCCTCCAGAGATTTGAGACTGGGACGGAGGTTCACCTTCCAGCAGGACAATGACCTTAAGCATACTGCTAAAGCAACACTCGAGTGGTTTAAGAGGAAACATTTAAATGTCTTGGAATGGCCTAGTCAAAGCCCAGAACTCAATCCAATTGAGAATATGTGGTATGACTTAACCTCTTAGAACTCTCCCTCTATACTGCCCATGTTGGAGAAAGTGCGTACCTATAGTAAACTGAAAATATTTTTTCCCAAAATTGCTAATATATGCATATAAAAATTATTATTGAATAGAAAACACTAAAGTTTCTAAAACCGTTTAAATTATGTCTGTATGTAAAGCAGAACTCTCAGGGCAGCCATTCTCCCAAACACTCTGTGAACAATAGAAAAGTTGGGTCAACTTTGACGTCATCGCCCCCACCCTTCCCAGGCAGCTACGGATCCAGGAACAGTCTATCTGTTCAGCGCGATGCCTGCTTTCAAATGGCGCGTTCATTGTGAGAATCCCACGAGCCCTGCACATTTGGCGGGCGAAATTGCTCGTGTCCCTCTGAAATACATGCACTCTATTGCGCGCGGCCGATTTGGAGTACGTTCCTTTTCCAAGATCAAGCATTTGAAGCCGGTTTGTCTGTTAGCGCTGTCCTTTGTTCTACATGCTAAAAACATCATAAAGCTCAATTTTACACATCGTTTGACCAGTTTAATCGACATATAATATGTAAATTGGAAGTTTTAATGCGCAAGAGTGCTGGACCAGAAGTCATTTTTGATGCATTTCAGCTGAAGCTGTTAGCATATGCTAATACAGGGACACACAACGTGAAACCAAACTATTTATTGGGTAAGTATGACTCCTTCTACGTCTTCTGATGGAAGAACATCAAAGGTAAGGGAATATTTATGTGGTTATTTTGGGTTTCTGTGGACTCCAAACGTAGAGGAGACATATGCTAATATCTGAGCGCCGACTCATAGTATAGCCCAGTGAACGATGTCTGTAACGTTAAAAATAAATGTAATACAGCGGTTGCATTAAGAAGAAGTGTATCTTTGTAAATATATGTAGAACATGTATATTTAGTCATGTTTATTGCTTGTTATTTGACGTTATCTGTCGGAGCTAGCATCATTTCTCCGGACATTTGAGTAGCATGTTTTTTTTTTAAATGTCGTCAACCGAGATTTATGGATATAAATGGCATATTATTGAAAAAGAATTAAATGTACTGTGTAACATGTAATATTACTGTCATCTGATGAAGATTTTCAAAAGGTTAGTGAATTATTTATTTTTTAATCCTACTTTTAAATTTTATTTTTTCTGGGACAAAATGGCCGCCGCTTGCCTTTTGTTTCGGTGGTGATCTAATATAAATATGTGCTATGTTTTCGCCGTAAAACATTTTAGAAATCTGACTTGCTGGGTAGATTAACAATATGTTTATCTTTCATTTGAGCTATTGGACTTGTTAATGTGTGGAGGTTAAATATTTTTAGGAATATTTTTTCGCATTGTGCGTAATGCTAATGAGCTTGAGCCGTAGTCACGATCCCGGATCCGGGATGGGGAGCTCTAAGTGGACACCAGCGGAACCCATCCAACTTGAAGGAGCTGGAGCAGTTTTGCCTTGAAGAATGGGCAAAAATCCCAGTGGCTAGATGTGCCAAGTTTATAGAGACATACCCCAAGAGACTTGCAGCTGTAATTGCTGCAAAAGGTGGCCCTAGAAAGTATTGCTTTTGGGGGGGTGAATAGTTATGCACGCTCAAGTTCTGTTTTTTTGTGTCTTATTCTTGTTTGTTTCACAATAAAACATATTTTGCATCTACAAAGTGGTAGGAATGTTGTGTAAATCAAATGATACATTTGACTGGGTTGGTTACATCAAGGGCAGATTCTTATGCAAAACGCTCTCTAACTCAAAATGTTCAGTAGACACGGTAATCTTTCTAACCCAAAATGTTCAGTATACACGGTAATCTTTCTAACTCAAAATGTTCAGTAGACACGGTGTGTGTGTGTGTGTGTGTGTGTGTGTGTGTGTGTGTGTGTGTGTGTGTGCACGCGCATCCTGAGCTGTCGACTCAGATTTGGATTACCACGGAGACGGGGCGCAGGCCAGACAATGACAAAGATGACCACCCCACTCCCTCCCCCCACACACACACACACTCCCCCTGTTCCTACCTCTGGGGCGATGTAGTCGGGCGTCCCACAGAAGGTGCGAGTGGTCACTCCCTCGTATATGTTCTCTTTACACATGCCGAAATCAGCGATCTTAATATGGCCCTCCGAGTCCAGCATCACATTGTCCAGCTTCAGATCCCTGCAGGAGACACCCGCATCATGTGACAAGGGCCAAATGAAGACGACCATTGTATTTTAGGGCCATTTCTATACCACTCCTGTTACTTCCTTACATTTATATTATTAAATTGATGAGTTATTGGTTTGACAATACACAGTGTACGGAAAACATTGATCCTAGAATGGGATAAAGTGCCTCAATTGGTATACATTGGAAGAAGACCCACCTGTAAATGATTCCTTTCTTGTGCAGGAAGAACAGGCCAACAGAGATCTCTGCTGCATAGAACCTGCAATGACATGCTCCATGTTAGGCAGCCCTGAAGCCATTCATTTCAACAGGAAGGATTGTAAACGACTGTAATGTGCTTCAAGCTAGACTGGGTACAATCTGATAGATTGATTCATTCTTATACCTAGGCTGTCGTTTCTCCTTCTCCTCCATACTTTGCAGTGCCCAGTCTAGTTTTTACTCTTCTTCTCCCTTCCCCCTCTCTCTTCTAAGCCCTCTATTTATTTATATTTTACACACACACACACACACTCTCTTATTCCCCCTGACCAAAAATATAAATGCAACATGCAACAATTTCTAAGATTTTACTTAGTTACAGTTCATAGAAGGAAATCAGTCAATTTAAATAAATTCATTAGGCCATAATCTATGGATTTCACATGACTGCAGGGGTGCAGCCATGGGTGGGCCTTGGAGGACATAGGCCCACCCACTTGGGAGCCAGGCCCAGCCAACTGGAATTAGGGCTTTATTCCAGACAGAAATGCTCCTCGGCACCCCTCAGATGATCCCGCAGGTGAAGGAGCCAGCTGTGGAGGTGCTGGGCTGCCGTGGTTACACGTGGTCTGCGGTTGTGAGGCCGGTTGGATGTACTGCCAAATTCTCTAAAACGACGTTGGAGACGGCTTATGGTAGACAAATGACAAAATTCTCTGGGATCTTTAATTTCAGCTATTTAACTAGGCAAGTCAGTTAAGAACAAATTCTTATTTACAATAACGGCCTACCCCGGGCCAAACCCAGACGACACTGGGCCCATTGTGCGCCGACCTATGGGACTCCCAATCGCGGCCGGATGTTATACGGCCTGGAATCGAACCAGGGACTGTAGTGACACCTCTTGCACTGAGATGCAGTGCCTTAGACCGCAGCGCCACTCGGGAACAGAAACACGGGACACTTTACATGCTGCGTTTATATTGGTGTTCCGTATAAAAGGTGAAAGCGAGGGGAAAGGGGAACTTACACTGCCTGTGGCTCTTTGAACTTGCCCGCTTGTTGGATGTGGTACATGAGGTCTCCCCCATTCACATACTCCATGACAAAGTACAGCCGGTCCTGGGCAGAGGGGGAGACAGAGACGGGGCTGTTTCATTTCATGTAACATTGGTTTTCATAATGTTGGCATCTGTTCTACCGTCATATACTGTGTCATGATAACAGCCATGTCAGACAGACAGAGAGGCTTTCTTCATTATACTGTAGGACCCAGTGGTGAGGCTGTTGTGTAGTATTGAGTCACATATAGGGGATACGGTAGTACTATAGAAAGTACTATAGAAAGTACTATAGAAAGCAGAACAACAACAACAACATGAGAGGAAAAAGTATACCCCATGTATGACTCCATTATGTCTAGTCAAAGTGAAGTAAATCCCTCAGACAGCCTCTTACCGGTCTGTCCTGCACTAGTCACAGGGCGACATTTTCAAAGTGCAAAACTTAACATCCACCTCACTATACACCAGGTGGGTCGAGCCCTGAATACGGATTGGCTAAAAGATGTGATATATCAGACTATGTACCACGGGTATGACAAAATATGACCATATACTGGTCTAATTACATTGGTAACCAGTTTATAATAGCAATAAGGCACCTTGGGGGTTTTGTGGTATATGGCCAATATAGCATGGCTAAGTGCTGTATCCAGGCACTTTTTTTTTTTTAAATAGATTTTTTTTTTTATATTGAATATCCGAAACATACAATATACTTGCAGTGAAGCTGCTCAACAACTACATCACACCAGTCATCCATTCAACAACTACATCACACCAGTCATCCATTCAACAACTACATCACACCAGTCATCCATTCAACAACTACATCACACCAGTCATCCATTCAACAACTACATCACACCAGTCATCCATTCAACAACTACATCACACCAGTCATCCACCTGACTCCCATTCAACAACTACATCACACCAGTCATCCACCTGACTCCCATTCAACAACTACATCACACCAGTCATCCATTCAACAACTACATCACACCAGTCATCCATTCAACAACTACATCACACCAGTCATCCATTCAACAACTACATCACACCAGTCATCCACCTGACTCCCATTCAACAACTACATCACACCAGTCATCCACCTGACTCCCATTCAACAACTACATCACACCAGTCATCCATTCAACAACTACATCACACCAGTCATCCATTCAACAACTACATCACACCAGTCATCCATTCAACAACTACATCACACCAGTCATCCATTCAACAACTACATCACACCAGTCATCCATTCAACAACTACATCACACCAGTCATCCACCTGACTCCCATTCAACAACTACATCACACCAGTCATCCACCTGACTCCCATTCAACAACTACATCACACCAGTCATCCACCTGACTCCCATTCAACAACTACATCATACCAGTCATCCACCTGACTCTCATTCAACAACTACACCATACCAGTCATCCACCTGACTCCCATTCAACAACTACACCATACCAGTCATCCACCTGACTCCCATTCAACAACTACATCATACCAGTCATCCACCTGACTCTCATTCAACAACTACATCATACCAGTCATCCACCTGACTCTCATTCAACAACTACACCATACCAGTCATCCACCTGACTCTCATTCAACAACTACACCATACCAGTCATCCACCTGACTCCCATTCAACAACTACACCATACCAGTCATCCACCTGACTCTCATTCAACAACTACACCATACCAGTCATCCACCTGACTCTCATTCAACAACTACATCATACCAGTCATCCACCTGCCTCTCATTCCTACATCATACCAGTCATCCACCTGCCTCTCATTCAACAACTACATCACACCAGTCATCCACCTGCCTCTCATTCAACAACTACATCATACCAGTCATCCACCTGCCTCTCATTCAACAACTACATCATACCAGTCATCCACCTGCCTCTCATTCAACAACTACATCACACCAGTCATCCACCTGACTCTCATTCAACAACTACATCATACCAGTCATCCACCTGACTCTCATTCAACAACTACATCATACCAGTCATCCACCTGACTCCCATTCAACAACTACACCATACCAGTCATCCACCTGACTCTCATTCAACAACTACACCATACCAGTCATCCACCTGACTCTCATTCAACAACTACATCATACCAGTCATCCACCTGACTCTCATTCAACAACTACACCATACCAGTCATCCACCTGACTCTCATTCAACAACTACACCATACCAGTCATCCACCTGACTCCCATTCAACAACTACACCATACCAGTCATCCACCTGACTCTCATTCAACAACTACACCATACCAGTCATCCACCTGACTCTCATTCAACAACTACACCATACCAGTCATCCACCTGACTCTCATTCAACAACTACATCATACCAGTCATCCACCTGCCTCTCATTCAACAACTACATCATACCAGTCATCCACCTGCCTCTCATTCAACAACTACATCACACCAGTCATCCACCTGCCTCTCATTCAACAACTACATCATACCAGTCATCCACCTGCCTCTCATTCAACAACTACATCACACCAGTCATCCACCTGACTCTCATTCAACAACTACATCATACCAGTCATCCACCTGACTCTCATTCAACAACTACATCATACCAGTCATCCACCTGACTCCCATTCAACAACTACATCATACCAGTCATCCACCTGACTCTCATTCAACAACTACATCATACCAGTCATCCACCTGACTCCCATTCAACAACTACATCATACCAGTCATCCACCTGACTCTCATTCAGAGTGACACACACATCCAGGGTCAATGCCCTGCTCAAGGGCACGTTGACAGAAGAACCCTCCAAGATCCCCCCACATATCCCCAACAGCTGATCCCCCCAGACAGTCTCCCCCAAGAAGAAAAAATAATTAATGAATTAATACAAAAAATACAATTCATTCCATTCCCCACCCCCAAGAACCCCCAAATGCATCAACAACCAACAAAATGAACTAAAGAGAAAAAGATAGAAGACAACAGAAAAGAACATTGCAAAAAAAACAACAGAAAACTAAAAAAACAAAGGACATCAAGGACAACTGAAATCATAACAGCAATGCCAACTGTATATGTTTGTGTGCATGTCTGGCACTATTACATGTATCCAGGCACTCTGCATTGCGTCGTGCATAAGAACAGCCCTTAGCCGTTGTATATTGGCCATATACCACACCTCCTCAGGCCTTATTGCTTAATTATTATCTGGAAGTGTGATTTAATTTGAAACTATTCTTCAACATTGTGCGTTCTGAATAGGCGACTATTTACGTGTTCCTCAGCTTACTAAACCCTAGTTAAATTATCGCCTCCTCATAACGCACATTGTTGAAGAACAGTTTGAAATTAAATCACGCTGCAAGATTATAATAAGGTTTACGGTATTTTATGCACTTTGCTCAACATAAGCTTGAAATAACCTGTCAGACAAGGCAAATGGTTTCCTTAAACAATTACCCTCAAAGTGTTAGTGGCATCTTATTGTGAAGAGGATTTGGACTTCTCCTCACTTAAAAATGCATCGAATTTTTGATTTCCACTTTGGGGATGTGTGTGTATGTGTATTGGCCACCGTACGGTGCCATTGTCGTCCCTGCACGAGAGAGATTGAGGGATTAAAGGAGGAATGAGAGAAGTGCTGAGAAAGCTGACAGATTAAAACAAAGAAAAACTTCATTGAACTTTGTGTGTGTGGGTATATACACGTGTGTGGTGTGTGTGTGGGTATATACACGTGTGTGTGGGTATATACACGTGTGTGGTGTGTGTGTGGGTATATACACGTGTGTGGTGTGTGTGTGGGTATATACATGTGTGTGGTGTGTGTGGATATATACACGTGTGTGGTGTGTGTGTGGGTATATACACGTGTGTGGTGTGTGTGGGGGTATATACACGTGTGTGGTGTGTGTGGATATATACACGTGTGTGGTGTGTGTGGATATATACACGTGTGTGGTGTGTGTGGATATATACACGTGTGTGGTGTGTGTGGTGTGTGTGGATATATACACGTGTGTGGTGTGTGTGTGGGTATATACACGTGTGGTGTATATGTGCGTGTGTGTGTGGGTATATACACGTGTGTGGTGTGTGTGTGGGTATATACACGTGTGTGGTGTGTGTGTGGGTATATACACGTGTGGTGTGTGTGTGTGGGTATATACACGTGTGGTGTGTGTGTGTGGGTATATACATGTGTGTGGTGTGTGTGTGGGTATATACACGTGTGGTGTATATGTGCGTGTGTGTGGGGGTATATACACGTGTGTGGTGTGTGTGTGGGTATATACACATGTGTGGTGTGTGTGGGTATATACACGTGTGTGGTGTGTGTGTGGGTATATACACGTGTGGTGTATATGTGCGTGTGTGTGTGGGTATATACACATGTGTGGTGTGTGTGTGGGTATATACACGTGTGGTGTGTGTGTGGGTATATACACGTGTGGTGTGTGGGTATATACATATGTGTGGTGTGTGTGGGTATATACACATGTGTGGTGTGTGTGGGTATATACACGTGTGTGGTGTGTGTGGGTATATACACGTGTGGTGTATATGTGTGTGTGTGTGTGTGGGTATATACACATGTGTGGTGTGTGTGTGGGTATATACACATGTGTGGTGTGTGTGTGTGGGTATATACATGTGTGTGGTGTGTGTGGATATATACACGTGTGGTGTGTGTGTGGGTATATACACGTGTGTGGTGTGTGTGGATATATACACGTGTGTGGTGTGTCTGTGGGTATATACACGTGTGGTGTATATGTGCGTGTGTGTGTGGGTATATACACGTGTGTGGTGTGTGTGTGGGTATATACACGTGTGTGGTGTGTGTGTGGGTATATACACGTGTGTGGTGTGTGTGTGGGTATATACACGTGTGGTGTATATGTGCGTGTGTGTGTGGGTATATACACGTGTGTGGTGTGTGTGTGGGTATATACACATGTGTGGTGTGTGTGTGGGTATATACACATGTGTGGTGTGTGTGTATATACACGTGTATGGTGTGTGTGTGGGTATATACACGTGTGTGGTGTGTGTGTGGGTATATACACGTGTGGTGTATATGTGCGTGGGTATATACACATGTGTGGTGTGTGTGTGGGTATATTCACGTGTGGTGTGTGTGTGGGTATATTCACGTGTGGTGTGTGTGTGGGTATATACACGTGTGGTGTGTGTGGGTATATACACGTGTGGTGTGTGTGTGGGTATATACACGTGTGGTGTGTGTGTGGGTATATACACGTGTGGTGTGTGTGTGGGTATATACACGTGTGTGGTGTGTGTGGGTATATACACGTGTGGTGTATATGTGCGTGTGTGTGTGGGTATATACACGTGTGTGGTGTGTGTGTGGGTATATACACGTGTGGTGTATATGTGCGTGTGTGTGTGGGTATATACACATGTGTGGTGTGTGTGTGGGTATATACACGTGTGGTGTGTGTGTGGGTATATACACGTGTGGTGTATATGTGCGTGCGTGTGTGGGTATATACACATGTGTGGTGTGTGTGTGGGTATATACATGTGTGGTGTGTGTGTGGGTATATACATGTGTGTGGTGTGTGTGTGGGTAT
The DNA here is from genome assembly GCF_034236695.1 of Oncorhynchus nerka. Taxonomy (NCBI): domain Eukaryota; kingdom Metazoa; phylum Chordata; class Actinopteri; order Salmoniformes; family Salmonidae; genus Oncorhynchus; species Oncorhynchus nerka. The sequence continues at coordinate 37,848,273 of NC_088410.1, read as the reverse complement.
ATACACGTGTGGTGTATATGTGCGTGTGTGTGTGGGTATATACATGTGTGGTGTATATGTGCGTGTGTGTGTGGGTATATACACATGTGTGGTGTGTGTGGGTATATACATGTGTGTGGTGTGTGTGGGTATATACACGTGTGGTGTATATGTGCGTGTGTGTGTGTGGGTATATACACGTGTGGTGTATATGTGCGTGTGTGTGTGGGTATATACACGTGTGTGGTGTGTGTGTGGGTATATACATGTGTGGTGTGTGTGTGGGTATATACATGTGTGTGGTGTGTGTGGGTATATACACGTGTGGTGTATATGTGCGTGTGTGTGTGGGTATATACATGTGTGTGGTGTGTGTGGGTATATACACGTGTGGTGTGTGTGTGGGTATATACATGTGTGTGGTGTGTGTGGGTATATACGTGTGTGTGTGGGTATATACACGTGTGTGGTGTATATGTGCGTGTGTGTGTGGGTATATACACGTGTGTGGTGTATATGTGCGTGTGTGTGTGGGTATATACACGTGTGTGGTGTGTGTGTGTGGGTATATACACGTGTGGTGTATATGTGCGTGTGCGTATATACACGTGTGTGGTGTGTGTGGGTATATACACGTGTGGTGTATATGTGCGTGTGTGTGTGGGTATATACACGTGTGTGGTGTATATGTGCGTATATACATGTGTGGTGTATATGTGCGTATATACATGTGTGGTGTATATGTGCGTGTGTGTGTGGGTATATACATGTGTGGTGTATATGTGCGTATATACATGTGTGGTGTATGTGTCATAGAGGAGCTTGATGAGTAAGAGAAAAATAATATGTATATAGTGTGTGTGTGTGTGTGTGTGTGTGTGTGTGTGTGTGTTGGCAAATGTCTGTGTGTGTGTGGCCTGCACAGACACATGTAATGGCACAAACCCTACCCCATCACAATAACCACACTTATGAGAATTGGGAGCTTGGGAGTCATCAGCATCACCAATGGACAGCAAAAAGCAAGTAATTGTGTGTTTGAGCATGCCCATAGGCCCACGTGTGTGTACGTGTGTGTGTTTATCCCCTTGTGCATGCGTGTGTCCGTCGTCTCCATACCACGGTCTGGAAGCAGGAGTGGAGTGAGGTGAGGAAGGGTGGTTTGTCCTGCTGGGCCAGGACTCTCTTCTCTATCATGGTACACTCCACATCATCGTCCTGAATCACCACGTCCTTCTTCAGGATCTTGATGGCGTACAGCTCCTCTGTGGGCTTCATCTCTGCCAGAATCACCTACGACACAGGTACACGAGAGGTCAAAGGTGAGAAAGAAGGCTTCTAAATAGGGCGGCTTAACGCGGATATTAATGTTATTAACGCAACTGTTTTGTTGTTACTGTATGCTTATTACTCAACTGACGCGTGGACATCCTCATTTATTCACGGTGTGCTACATCGAGATACGGACCGTCTAAACCGAAACATTGCACTCAGTCATTATTACGACTCTGTTTTGTGTCAATTATGGATGATGTGGCCAAGTCCTGGATTTTGCTCACGTACACCAACATAGATCTTGGATCTTACTCAATTTCAGATTTGTCCGATGGAGAACATCCCCGTGGTACACAGGACATTCAACATGACAAGTTGGGTAGCTGATTTTAGAAGCCAATGAGAATAACTTGTGGCAAATCATCGTGGGGCGGCTTCCCAAACACAGAACAAGCCAGATGGACAGTAAAAAGCGAGATCGATGGAGAATCTTCATTGAAAGTGCTTTTCTGTCCAGGACCAGGCTTAATCTGTGTCCGGGAAACACTTCACCTTCTTAATAAAACAAGTCCTGGGCTCACCTTGCCGAAGCTGCCTTTCCCCAGCACGGCCAGGAAGTTGAAGTCGGTGAGTTTGACAGAGTCCAGGTTGTTAGAGGGCAGATTGGACCTGCTGTCATCTGATGGAGCGATCACCTTCTTAGTACCAGGGCCCAGCTTGGCTTTCTATGTTCGGTGAGGAGAGGGGAACGGCATGAGACACACACACACACTGCTGTGCGGCCTTATGTAACACAATTCAAAAATTATTTTAAAAAATATATTCATTTTGGAGGAGATGGAACACAGACAGAAGGTATAAAACAGTAAATATGGAATGACAGTACAGATGTTGAATACTCCTGACTGTCATTATGCTATAACCTATTACGGTAAAATCGTTTTTGTGGAGTCACAAGAAACCCTTCGGTCAAAATGTTGAAATTCATTTAAAGACATTTGAATGAATTACTGTCAAACCCCTCCGTGATAATGCATTGTCATTGGTCAACGTGCCATTCCATCAGTATGTCCACCACATGCTCTTACAAAGCTTCAAAGCTCGTCAAGTCATGCTTGGTTTAGAATCAGAGCAAGACGGTAAACTCTCCTGGCCTCGAACACACACATGCACTACACACACCCATTTTCACACACTCTTGCGACCTCCATTTTCTCCGGAGGCATATCCCTTCTGTTTTCCAGGCAGTGGGAACATGGGACAGTGTCACAACGACCTGGGTGTCATCCTCATTCTTCACCCTTACTCACAGGTGTCAAATCTCTCTTTTGCACACACACACACACACACAAGAGCCTGGGCCTAATCGAGCAGCTGGCACAGTCATGTTAAACCAGGTCCACACTACAGCTCATCTGGTCTGTCTAGTACACTGGACAGGCTGGCAGCACATTACAAACTACACACAACAATAAAGCAGCCCATTTGTGTAGAATATACGACAATCCAAATAAACTGAACCAAAGACATTTGATCCCATTGGAATCTGTCCAATAAATTGACACTTCACGCGTGTGAGGTTCTCCGTGTCAATCTACTGCTGTTTCCCCTTGGTTGTTCATGGCTAGACGAGGTGTAATAAACTGGTCAGGCGGCTTTAGTTTGGTTAATGTATGCGTCTGCATACAAGTCCACATAATTCCTAGCCCCTCACCTTCTTCTCTTCATGTAGATCTGACAGGATTTGAAAGGTTATAGCTCCACCCTGCCCTCTGATAGGCTAGGTGAAGACTTTGCTATATTGCTTACACCGTTCCACTGATGGCATATTCAGACAGGTGTCTATGCTACAGTGGCTAGGGGTTGTTTAGTGGGCGGGGCCTAGAAATAGCTTGTAAGGTATAGGCAGCACACGATTGGGCTATGCAGACCACAGCACACCTATAAGCGAAGCCAACGAGGAGAAGAGACTCGCAAAAGCGGCCTTACTTCCTCTCAGACGCACCTGAACTTGGTTGGCTTTGTCCTTTGCCTGCAACCATAGCAGGGGAGAGGTGAATGGAGAACGGCTGACAGCTGAGACACAGCCATACTTTCAGTAGCACTACCATACAGACATGTTTGATCTCAGGAGCACAGTCTCTCATAACACTAACGCATTGGCAACACAGACCCATTTCATCTCAGGAGCACAGTCACTCATATCACTATGACAACACAGACACATTTATTTCAGGAGCACAGTCGCTCATACTGGTTTTACAATGAAGTGCTATGGTGGCATCTAGTGGTAACTGGTGGAGACAACTTGAGGGAAAACGCCAACTATAGCTTTCTTATTACGTTCCATTATGGGCTACTGTATGTAGATTGATGAGGAAAATAAGGCTGTTACGTAATAAAATGTGGAAAAAGGGAAGGGGTCTGAATACCTTCTGAATGCACTGTAAATTGTGCTGTATTCGAGTCACTGCACCTACATGCAATGCACTTTAAAACCTGACTTGATACTGCCCTCTTGTGGATATGCGATGAGCAACGTGATAGAATTCAACTCATCAAATCAAAGTTTATTGGTCGCGTACACAGTTTAGAAGCTGTGTTAGCGGGTTCAACGAAATGCTTGTGTCTATAAAGATATAGTAAAGGCCACGTTATGGCCCTATAAAATCAACACTGAACAAATGGAGACGGGCCTAATTAACTGTGCTGTCCATCTTTGTTTCGACCTCTCATTGCTGTAGGCACACAGCTTAACTTCCACCCCAGTACAGACCAAGCATCCAAAAATAACCTATAGGCCACAAAGGAAGAAGATGAAAATATGACCAGATAGTGATGAAAGACTAATTTAAAAAAGAGAAAAAGCTTGATGACAGACACAGACAGACTGAACGACAAACGTTATAATGTAGCCAGACAGACATGAACGGGAAACATTTACTAACAATCTCCTTCCATCCAGTTACAACCCAATGAGGAGTCCCACCCCCCTTTTTGACTACAGTATCCATGGACACCCCCTACCCAGTTGAGGAAGGAATAGGTCCCGTGTAGCTCAGTTGGTAGAGCAGGGCGCTTGCAACGCCAGGGTGGTGGGTTCCATTCCCGCGGGGGACCAGAAGGGGGGAAAAAAGTATGAAAATGTATGAACTCACTACTGTAAGTATCTCTGGATAAGAGCGCCTGCTAAATGACTATAAAATGAATAATAAAGAAGAGTGTCCTGGTAGACGAGAAAATAAAGAGGGGGAGGGAGCGAGAAGAAGAATAACAGAGTGTGTCGTGTATGTGGGAGGTGGGTTGGCTGCAATGTCCCTGTAATGTACAGGCACTGAAACATGTATCTATCGACACACACTTCTGTCCTTGGGGTCTACAGAGGTTATTGCCTGTTTTCCTATTGGATGACATAATGAGGATGTAGCCCTGTAGGACACTTGTATTTTCAGCATCTTGCATTGGCATGCTATCCTATTTTATTGTGGAAGTAGCCTACCTGTACATATATAGTTCCATAAACACTATCTTTGTAGTGGATAATATTTATATAAAGAAAAGCAATATTAACTTTTATTGTAGGACAATTTTCAGTCACATTTCCCTTCCAGCTTGATAGCTTTACACTTGGTGTAAAGGCTATTTACAGCTCCAGACAATGATTTATGAGAGCAATTCCTGCTATCTGATGGCTCTTCTTCTTGCGCTAATTCCAACCCCACACTGAGAACAAATTGTTAGTAAACTGGATCTATTTGCAGTAGCCTTAAACCACGTACAAATGATCAGAGCGGAAGAGAGTGAGACAGCGAGTGATTGGACACAAAGGAGGTAGATAAAAAGAGGAAGACAAAAGAGGAACAGAGGCGAGGAAAGGAGACAGAGGAAGGGAGGAGAGGAGCAGAGGAGAGGAGAGATACCTTTAGGAAGTGATTTAATTGAGTTAATGAAGTGAGTTAATTTGGCAATCCTGGAAGAGAGGGAGAGAGACGGGGGAAAAGGGAGGAGAGAAACTCAGGCATTAGATTGGACAAGACAAAGGGTGGGCATCTAGAGGTCTCACAGAGCACAGATGAGAGGAGGGAGAGTTACAGAGAGGGAGAAACAGGAAGAGAGAGAAGGGCAAGGAGACAGTGAGGGGGGAGGGAGAGTTACAGAGAGGGAGAAACAGGAAGAGAGAGAAGGGCAGGGAGACAGTGAGGGGGAGACAGGAAGAGAGAGAAGGGCAGGGAGACAGTGAGGGGGAGACAGGAAGAGAGAGAAGGGCAGGGAGACAGTGAGGGGGAGGGAGAGTTACAGAGAGGGAGAAACAGGAAGAGAGAGAAGGGCAAGGAGACAGTGAGGGGGAGGGAGAGTTACAGAGAGGAGAAACAGGAAGAGAGAGAAGGGCAGGGAGACAGTGAGGGGGAGACAGGAAGAGAGAGAAGGGCAGGGAGACAGTGAGGGGGAGGGAGAGTTACAGAGAGGGAGAAACAGGAAGAGAGAGAAGGGCAAGGAGACAGTGAGGGGGAGGGAGAGTTACAGAGAGGGAGAAACAGGAAGAGAGAGAAGGGCAAGGAGACAGTGAGGGGGGAGGGAGAGTTACAGAGAGGGAGAAACAGGAAGAGAGAGAAGGGCAAGGAGACAGTGAGGGGGGAGGGAGAGTTACAGAGAGGGAGAAACAGGAAGAGAGAGAAGGGCAGGGAGACAGTGAGGGAGAGAGACGGGGAAAAGGGAGGAGAGAAACTCAGGCATTAGATTGGACAAGACAAAGGGTGGGCATCTAGAGGTCTCACAGAGCACAGATGAGAGGAGGGAGAGTTACAGAGAGGGAGAAACAGGAAGAGAGAGAAGGGCAGGGAGACAGTGAAGGGGGGAGGGAGAGTTACAGAGAGGGAGAAACAGGAAGAGAGAGAAGGGCAGGGAGACAGTGAGGGGGAGGGAGAGTTACAGAGAGGAGAAACAGGAAGAGAGAGAAGGGCAGGGAGACAGTGAGGGGGAGGGAGAGTTACAGAGAGGGAGAAACAGGAAGAGAGAGAAGGGCAGGGAGACAGTGAGGGAGAGAGACGGGAAAAAGGGAGGAGAGAAACTCAGGCATTAGATTGGACAAGACAAAGGGTGGGCATCTAGAGGTCTCACAGAGCACAGATGAGAGGAGGGAGAGTTACAGAGAGGGAGAAACAGGAAGAGAGAGAAGGGCAGGGAGACAGTGAGGGGGGAGGGAGAGTTACAGAGAGGGAGAAACAGGAAGAGAGAGAAGGGCAGGGAGACAGTGAGGGGGGAGGGAGAGTTACAGAGAGGGAGAAACAGGAAGAGAGAGAAGGGCAGGGAGACAGTGAGGGGGAGGGAGAGTTACAGAGAGGAGAAACAGGAAGAGAGAGAAGGGCAGGGAGACAGTGAGGGGGAGGGAGAGTTACAGAGAGGGAGAAACAGGAAGAGAGAGAAGGGCAAGGAGACAGTGAGGGGGAGGGAGAGTTACAGAGAGGGAGAAACAGGAAGAGAGAGAAGGGCAGGGAGACAGTGAGGGGGGAGGGAGAGTTACAGAGAGGGAGAAACAGGAAGAGAGAGAAGGGCAAGGAGACAGTGAGGGGGAGGGAGAGTTACAGAGAGGAGAAACAGGAAGAGAGAGAAGGGCAGGGAGACAGTGAGGGGGAGGGAGAGTTACAGAGAGGAGAAACAGGAAGAGAGAGAAGGGCAGGGAGACAGTGAGGGGGAGGGAGAGTTACAGAGCGGGAGAAACAGGAAGAGAGAGAAGGGCAGGGAGACAGTGAGGGGGGAGGGAGAGTTACAGAGAGGGAGAAACAGGAAGAGAGAGAAGGGCAAGGAGACAGTGAGGGGGGAGGGAGAGTTACAGAGAGGGAGAAACAGGAAGAGAGAGAAGGGCAGGGAGACAGTGAGGGAGAGAGACGGGGAAAAGGGAGGAGAGAAACTCAGGCATTAGATTGGACAAGACAAAGGGTGGGCATCTAGAGGTCTCACAGAGCACAGATGAGAGGAGGGAGAGTTACAGAGAGGGAGAAACAGGAAGAGAGCGAAGGGCAGGGAGACAGTGAGGGGGGAGGGAGAGTTACAGAGAGGGAGAAACAGGAAGAGAGAGAAGGGCAGGGAGACAGTGAGGGGGGAGGGAGAGTTACAGAGAGGGAGAAACAGGAAGAGAGAGAAGGGCAGGGAGACAGTGAGGGGGAGGGAGAGTTACAGAGAGGGAGAAACAGGAAGAGAGAGAAGGGCAGGAGACAGTGAGGGGGAGGGAGAGTTACAGAGAGGAGAAACAGGAAGAGAGAGAAGGGCAAGGAGACAGTGAGGGGAGGGAGAGTTACAGAGAGGGAGAAACAGGGCAGGGAGAGAGAGAAGGGAAGAGAGAGAAGGGGCAGGGAGACAGTGAGGGGGAGGGAGAGTTACAGAGAGGGAGAAACAGGAAGAGAGAGAAGGGCAAGGAGACAGTGAGGGGGAGGGAGAGTTACAGAGAGGGAGAAACAGGAAGAGAGAGAAGGGCAGGAGACAGAGAGGGAGAAAGAGAGGAAGAAGAGAGAAGGGCAGGGAGACAGTGAGGGGGAGGGAGAGTTACAGAGAGGGAGAAACAGGAAGAGAGAGGGAGAGTTACAGAGAGGGAGAAACAGGAAGGAGGCAGGGAGACAGTGAGGGGGAGGGAGAGTTACAGAGAGGGAGAAACAGGAAGAGAGAGAAGGGCAAGGAGACAGTGAGGGGGAGGGAGAGAGTTAATAGAGAGGGAGAAACAGGAAGAGAGAGAAGGGCAGGGAGACAGTGAGGGGGAGGGAGACAGTTACAGAGAGGGAGAAACAGGAAGAGAGAGAAGGGCAGGGAGAGTTACAGAGAGGGAGAAACAGGAAGAGAGAGAAGGGCAGGGAGACAGTGAGGGGGGAGGGAGAGTTACAGAGAGGGAGAAACAGGAAGAGAGAGAAGGGCAGGGAGACAGTGAGGGGGGAGGGAGAGTTACAGAGAGGGAGAAAGAGGAAGAGAGAGAAGGGCAGGGAGACAGTGAGGGGGGAGGGAGACAGAGGGGAGAAAGAGGAAGAGAGAGAAGGGCAGGGAGACAGTGAGGGGGAGACTGGGGAAGAGCGATAGGGAGAAAGAGGAAAAGGGAGGAAGAGACAGACAGAAAGAGGGAGAGCTATTTTCTTGGACAGACAGACACAGTAGCTACTGTATATAACAACAGGAAGTGACCTCAGCCCATTAACTCCTGACCTCTCGTACATACGAGCCAAATCAAGAATGATCTTTTACAATGCACCTACATTTGTGAAAGACATGGAATAAATTTTGCCTAATGCCAGACATACCAACCTTAAGATATCTTGTCAGTGGGCCACAGAAATAGACCAACTAGACAGGATTACAATTAAGTCCTATTGACAGGAGCTTCTTGAGCCCTCACACTCTCTAGCTCTCATTGCTTCATATGTCTAGCCTGGTAACCCATGGCAATCCAAGCACACACAGCACGTCGGAATACCAAAGAGTTGTTCGTTTGAAATAAATGAGGGGGAAAAAAAACACAAACCAAAGAGTACTTGAATAAGAGACGTGCTGCAATTCAGTTAGCGTCCAAAAAATGGCATCCTATTCCCTATCTAGTGCACTATTTTTGACCAGGGCCAATAGGGCTCTGTTCAATGGGCTCTGGTCAAAAGTAGTGCACTATGTATGGAATAGGGTGCCATTTGGCACCTAACCACTGTATCGGCTCTCTTTAAGACATCAAAATGGCTGTGTAGATTAAGGACACACAAACAGGTATAGAGACATTTGTTTCCCTTGACGAGCCCACGTCTTCCCTTCTCCCTTTATCAACTTAGGAGTGTTCACAACAGACACTGCTTGTTTTTGACAAAAGTTAGAAGCTTGTGTGTGTGAGCGTGTGTGTGTGTGTGTCATAAGTGCAAAAAGGCATCAACTCGGGAATTTCCTGTATTTTTTCCCCACCCAATTTAATGAAAATCCAATAACAGGGTAACAATTTTAGTTGATTTCACGTTTAATTCACGTTAGCTGACAACTCAACCAAATGCAAATAAAAAATACATATTGAACTGATGTCTGTGCCCAGTGGGTATTGTATTGTGAAAGTATGGACAGTTATTGTTGAATGACTCCCATCTCAAAAACGGCCTATTATAATGTATGTGCAACAACTCTCCACAGGGTTTCAAACTATCTCCAACTAGAATAATGACTAGCTGTCTGTATTGTGAGGGTAGAGGACAGTGGTCTGTGTTATCAATAGGAGATGACATCCTGCTCTGTCTGTTGTTCTGTGGATGACGTGGGACATGTAATAACAGGTGGGAGTCAAAGAGAGAGAGGGAGAGAGACAGATGGAGAGAGAGAGAAAGAGATACAGAGTGTGTGTTTGTGTGAGAGAGATAGCGAGAGAGAGAGAGAACCTGACAGGTCCCGTATCACGGAGTACAGGAGTGGAGTGAGATGTGTTGTCTGCCTGGGGGAGTGTTTGTGTATAAGGGGAAAGGGGGTGGGGTCTGCCTAAAGGGTGTGTTTGTGTGTCAATGGGGGGCATTGGTTTGGATGTGTGTGTGTGTGTGTGTGTGTGTGTGTGTGTTTGTGTGGGTAGCTGATAGTTGCTATGACGACCGCAAACCAGTAGGGTGCCGTTGCTATGACTCCCTCCACTCTAACCCCTCCATCCTCACACTCTAACCCCTCCATCCCTCACACTCTAACCCCTCCATCCTCACACTCTAACCCCTCCATCCTCACACTCTAACCCCTCCATCCTCACACTCTAACCCCTCCACCCTCACACTCTACCCCCTTCACCCCTCCACTCTACCCCTTCACCCTCCACTCTACCCCCTTCACCCCTCCACTCCACCCCCCTTCACCCCTCCAACCATCCCTCCACCCCTTCACCCCTCCACTCTATCCCCACTCACCCCTCCACCCCTCCACTCTATCCCCTCCACTCTATCCCCCTCCACTCTACCCCCTCCACTCTACCCCCTCCACCCCTCCACTCTACCCCCTTCACCCCTCCACTCTACCCCCTCCACTCTACCCCCTTCATCCCTCTAACCACTCCACTCCACCCCTTCACTCCTCCACTCTATCCCCTTCACTCCTCCACTCTACCCTTCCTCCTCCACTCTATCCACCCCTCCACTCTACCCCCTTCACCCCTCCCTCTACCCCCTTCACCCCTCCACCCCCTACCCCCTCCACTCTTCCCCCTCCACTCTACCCCCTCCCCTCTACCCCCACTCCACCCCCCCCCTCCACCCCTCCACTCTACCCCCTTCACCCCTCCACTCTACCCCTTCACTCCCCTCCACCCTCCACCTCCTTCACCCACTCTCCCCCTCCACCCCTCTTCCCCCCCTCCACTCTTCCCCCTTCACCCCTCCACTCTTCCCCCTTCCCCCTCCACTCTCCCCTTCACTCCCCCCTCACTCTACCCCCTTCATCCCTCTAACCACTCCACTCCACCCCCTTCACCCCTCCACTCTACCCCTTCACTCTACCCCCTTCACTCTACCCCCTTCATCCCTCTACCCCTTCATCCCTCTAACCCCTCCACCCTCACACTCTAACCCCTCCACCCTCACACTCTAACCCCTCCACCCTCACACTCTAACCCCTCCACCCTCACACTCTAACCCCTCCACCCCACACTCTAACCCCTCCACCCCGACACTCTAACCCCTCCACCCCGACACTCTAACCCCTCCACCCCGACACTCTAACCCCTCCACCCCGACACTCTAACCCCTCCACCCCCCCTTCACCCCTCACTCTACCCCTCCACCCCTCCACTATATCCCCTCCACCCCCACTATATCCCCTCTACCCCCTCCACCCCTCCTTCACCCCTCCACTCCCCCCTTCACCCCTCCACTAACCCTCTAACCACTCCACCCCTTCACCCCTCCACTCTATCCCCTTCACCCCTCCACCCCTCCACTCTATCCCACCCTCCACCCCTCCACTCCACCCCTCCACTCCACCCCTTCACCCCTCCACTCTACCCCCTCCACTCTACCCCCTTCATCCCTCTAACCACTCCACTCCACCCCTTCACTCCTCCACTCTATCCCCTTCACTCCTCCACTCTATCCCCTTCACTCCTCCACTCTATCCCCTTCACTCCTCCACTCTATCCCCTTCACTCCTCCACTCTATCCCCTCCACTCCACTATCCCCTCCACCCCTACCCCTCCACCCCCTCCACCCTACCCCCTCCACCCTCCACTCTACCCCTCCACCCCCCCTCCACTCTTCCCCCTTCACCCCTCCACTCTACCCCCTTCACCCCTCCACTCTTCCCCCTCCACTCTTCCCCCTTCACCCCTCCACTCTTCCCCCTTCACTCTACCCCTTCACTCTACCCCTTCATCCCTCTAACCACTCCACTCCACCCCTTCACCCCTCCACTCTACCCCCTTCACTCTACCCCTTCAATCTACCCCCTTCATCCCTCTAACCCCTCCACCCTCACACTCTAACCCCTCCACCCTCACACTCTAACCCCACCACCCCCCTCACCTCAACCCCTCCACCCTCACACTCTAACCCCTCCACCCCACACTCTAACCCCTCCACCCCGACACTCTAACCCCTCCACCCGACACTCTAACCCCTCCACCCTACCCCCCTTCACCCCTCCACTCTACCCCTCCACCCCTCCACTCTATCCCCTCCACCCCTCCACTCTACTCTACTCCCTCCACTCTACCCCCTTCACCCCTCTAACCACTTCACTCCACCCCCTTCACTCTATCCCCTCCACTCTACCCCCTCCACTCTACCCCCTCCACCCCTCCACTCTACCCCCTTCACCCTCCACTCTACCCCCTCCACTCTACCCCCTTCATCCCTCTAACCACTCCACTCCACCCCCTTCACTCCTCCACTCTATCCCCTTCACTCCTCCACTCTATCCCCTTCACTCCTCCACTCTATCCCTCCACTCTATCCCCTCTACCCCCTCCACTCTACCCCCTCTACCCCTCCACTCTACCCCCTCCACCCTACCCCTCCACCCCTCCACTCTACCCCCTCCACCCCTCCACTCTACCCCCTTCAGCCCTCCACTCTACCCCCTTCAGCCCTCCACTCTACCCCCTCCACTCTACCCCCTTCACCCCTCCACTCTTCACCCCTCCACTCTTCCCCCTCCACTCTTCCCCCTTCACTCTTCCCCCTTCACTCTACCCCCTTCATCCCTCTAACCACTCCACTCCACCCCTTCACCCCTCCACTCTACCCCCTTCATCCCTCTAACCACTCCACTCTAACCCCTCTAACAGTTCTAGAATGAACATCTAATGCAGAGGTGGTTTGAGTAAAAACATAATTTTGTTTTTAAACGTACTCAATATAAACCCAAATTGAAACAGTTTCGAAAATAATAATGGACTTACATTCAAACAGTTTATTGACTGTCCAGCTCGGTTATAATTACTGCGCTGTCCAGCTCGGTTATAATTACTGCGCACAGTCAACGAACCTACATTCAAACAGTTTATTGACTGTCCAGCTCGGTTATAATTACTGCGCTGTCCAGCTCGGTTATAATTACTGCGTTATTGACTGTCCAGCTCGGTTATAATTACTGCGCTGTCCAGCTCGGTTATAATTACTGCGCACAGTCAACGAACCTACATTCAAACAGTTTATTGACTGTCCAGCGTGCTAATAATCACTAGTCAGTTGAAATTGAAAATCCCAAAACGATAGAGAATTATTTTATGCAAATTTTTACGGCAAGGAAATATATATATATTTAAATCACTGTGGCCTTCAGGACCACGTTAAAGACTGAATGCGGCTCCAGGTGCAAAATGAGTGACACCCCTGATCTACTGCCCGTAAGACAAGTGGTGGATATCTTTCTATCCATATCACTCAATCAATTACGGAGCTTTTGGAATAGAATTAAAATATAAATCTCAAACTGATATTCTCAGGGGTGACGGACTAACCTAACCCTTCCAGCCCAAATCCATGTCCGTGCTGATGAACTGACAGCTTTACAGTGACACCAGTCTGAGTTACCACTGATTCTAAAACAGCGGTCAAAGGTCAAGTCCTACCATATTCTATATGCCTGTATCTACAAAGCTGGATAAACTAATGTATTGGAGGAAGAGAAATAGACCACCCCACCTGTGAGCCACCCAGAGTAATTAACGAGGCAGCCTCTCATTGGGTGCCAAAGGCAGACGAGAAGCGCAACAGAGTTTTAATTAACAGCCCTGTTTCCATAGAGAATCCATGACCCTTTTATGTCCAGATGCTCCAGAACTCACAATGCTTACGGTCTGGAGGGGGATGGTGGCCATTTTGAAATGCAAACATATTTGTCATGGAGAAGGGCCAAATTCAATTATACCAGTTTAATGTGGTTGTGGAGTGGCTTTGGAAGAAGCTCAAGGACTTAATATGATTAGTTCACTTAGTCATGGTCACATGTAGATATAATAAACATGAAAAAAAAACACAACTGTTACTGCATGAAACACTAGGATGAAACGGAAGTCATTCATACAAACTACCAGGCAAATATGTAATAAAATCCCAGAATGTTGGATGAAAGCAGGATGGGCTACAATAACTAAAAGACATTAGGGTTAATATGTTCCCCAGTCCTGTCTCTGAGGCCTCACCTCAAACTTCTGTCGGAGCTCCTCGTTTCCGTCATCCTCCTCTGAGATGGGCACGTTGTAGTACTCGCCCTCCTCTTGGTTCAACATCTTGTACCTGAGAGAGAGAGAGAGAGAAATCATTTGTATTTCAATTATGATTGTTGACAAATTTAAAAAAAAAAAAATAGATGTGAATCCAAGCACAGAGACCCAGCTTCCTATTTATAGTCCAGTAGATAAGTGTTAAAAGTAACAGAATGTTTCTAAGAGCATAAAAACATCTCAACAGCCTATAAAACTGAAGAGAGAGAGAAAAAAAAGAGAGAGATGTTCAACCCGGAGATAAAAAGCTAGGTATCGAGCGTCCACTAGCTTACGTCTCCGCATCCCTTCCTGCATCACTTCATTCCTCTATCACACTCCACCTCCTGATTCATACCCACTTGGCCCAGACGCATTGTTCATTACAAAGCAACAGTCCCTTCAGCTCCAGTCCCACTGGGCCAGAATGATCCTTGTGTTGGCGGCGCTCATGAAACCCACCCCTATTTATGACCCACGGCCGTTAGATGGCACCTCAAAGGGCACCGAGACGTGGAGATAAAGTTCACTGTTGCTGTTGTGATTAATGATTGGTTTGTACCAGACTGATATATAAGGGACTACAGCGCCAAGAGGCTCTGTGATGATGACAAACAATGACATGAAATGCAGGTAAGTTGAAAAGAAGGGACTTATTATCTTGATTTATCACTGCTCTTTCCAAATAGAAATCGCAATAAAACATATCGGACGACAGCTGTTACCGCTTCCGACGGGAAAACCAGGACCAATTAAATGAAGTATATGTTCATTAAGATCCCTTCTTCACTATTAACTTAACGACTGCTACTCTTCCTGTAGTCTACATAAAACACAATACAAAAACAATGAGATGCAATGCCCTCTGTAATTATTGAGACAGTGAAGCAGTGTTTCGTCTTCTGGCTCTGTACTCCAAAAGATTTGATTTGAAATGAAAACAATGATTATGAAGTTAAAGTGCAGACTGTCAGCTTTCACTTGAGAGTATTGTCATCGATATCGAGTGAACCGTTTAGAAATTACAGCACTTTTTGTACATAGTGCCCCCATTTTATGGGAGCAAAAGTATTGGGACAAATTCTGAATGAATCGTCAATATTGATGAGTGAGAAAGTTATACAAATATCATACCCCCAAAACATGCTAACCTCTCACCATTACAATAACAGGGGAGGTTAGCATTATATATCATACCCCCAAGACATGCTAACCTCTTATAATCACAATAACTAGGGAGGTTAGCATCTTTCTGGGGTTATGACATTTGTGCGTCTATCACTTTCTCAGTCATCATTATTCACGATACATCCAGGATGATCTGTAATCATGGTAGCATCCACATTAATGTAGAAGTGTTAAGAAACATATTCTATTCTTATTGATAATAAAAGTGACCCCAAAAGTACACAATACTTGGGCACAAAATAATCTGAAACACAACCAAAGCAAACAGAAAATGCATCCAACACAATTATCAAGTCACCAGCTTGATGTAGTCATTGCGTGCTATGAACATGGGACCAAATACGGAATTTTTAACTACTTTAATACACATGTGAATTTGTCCCAATACTTCTGTTCCCCTAAAATGGAGGTCCAAAATGTGCTGTAATTTCTAAACGGTTCATCCGGTATGGATGAAAATACCCTCAAATTAAAACTGACAGACGGCACTTAAACCTCATAGTCAATGTTTGATTTCAAATCCAAAGTTTTGAAGTAAAGAGCCAAAAGAAGAAATAATGCTTCACTGTCCCAATAATTATGGCGGGCACTGTATATTCCCTACCAGATAGAGGAACACTGCATTGGAATGTCATCTAATGTTGTACTTACCAGCCACACACAGGCGATTTGATCAGCTCTGACACGCCGAAGGACAGGGAGCCCATGAAGTCGTTCCTGGTGGTCCGGTCCCAGTCCCACACCTCCACAGACAGCCTACGGTCCTTGTCTGTAGGCTTCAGCTTGCTGGAATATAACACAGACATATGTACAGGGTTAATTATAATGACTACATTACCCATAATACACAAACGTGAAAGGGACCTAACACTGTGCCCAGGGGTACACCTCAACTCACAATATGAAAGACTCATTCCAGGTGGGGTTGAGGTTGGCACGGATGGTCTTGGTCTTCTTCTTGGTCTCATTCTTGGGGTCTGGGATGAGCTTGAGCTTGACGTAAGGGTCAGACGAGCCGTTGGGGTCCATGGGGATCAGATTTCGCCCTTCGCCCACTGATGGAGAAACAACAGGGGGAAATGTTGATTTTGAACTAATACATTGTACAGTGGTACAGGTGACATCACTGCTTGTTCAGTGGATTACTTTGAGAAAAGTTTGTGTGTTCTTTATAAAGTTGCCTTGTAACACCATGATGATTTAATAACAGGCATGGCATTTCAACAATCAGGGGACATTTGATTAAAATTACAGTATGTGTATTGTTGTTACTATTTCAGGAGTAACAGCCTCCCTGTGGTCCTGTATTTAGCCATGTACAGTAAACAGCGCCCAGACACGGACATTAGCACCCCATTAGCACTCTGGCTCCCAGAGCCATGGAGCACAGCCAACCACTTGACATTATGCAGGGCATCGTCACCGGAGACCGACCCACTGAACGCTTGCCTGGCCAGGCAAGCCCTTAAGCCCAGGGGACAGCTTCTCATGTGGTCCTGTCAATCAAATGCTGGCCCTGGCTGTTGATTATAATGCTAGATTGACCTTTGACTCGGAACTAGAGCAGGTAAGCTACGAGAGTAAAACTGCATAATGGATGCCATTTTGGCACTCTGTGTTGATAGGGTACAGTAGAGTAATAGACTAGAGTCTTTATTATCCCAGAGGGGCAAACCACTTTGCAGCACATAATAAAAACACAATGAACACATGACAATAAATACACACAAAAAATATATATACAGCAATATGTACACAGGAAGTAGACCTCTAAACCAGGCATGAATAGTGTCAGTCCATACCTAACAGTAGAGTATTACAGCTTATTGAGAAAGCTGATAGCAGCTGGCATGAAGGAGAGTTTTGACCTGTTAGTTCTACACTTAGAGTGCCTGTATCTTCGCTTTGAGGGAAGCAACAGAATTTCAGCAAACAGGGGATGCTGGGAGTCCCAATTAATAAATTAATAAAATGTAAGATATAGTAATTATATTAAGCTATAGTAGTTATTTGACCTAAATACATTTTAAACTATAAGTAATTATATTTCCCTCACAACGCCAAACGTACTGAAAATGAATCCATATCGTATCAGTCATTGATAGTATATACAGTGCCTTGCGAAAGTATTCGGCCCCCTTGAACTTTGCGACCTTTTGCCACATTTCAGGCTTCAAACATAAAGATATAAAACTGTATTTTTTTGTGAAGAATGAAGTGGAACGACATTTATTGGATATTTAAAACTTTTTTAACAAATCAAAAACTGACAAATTGGGCGTGCAAAATTATTCAGCCCCCTTAAGTTAATACTTTGTAGCGCCACCTTTTGCTGCGATTACAGCTGTAAGTCGCTTGGGGTATGTCTCTATCAGTTTTGCACATCGAGAGACTGACATTTTTTCCCATTCCTCCTTGCAAAACAGCTCGAGCTCAGTGAGGTTGGATGGAGAGCATTTGTGAACAGCAGTTTTCAGTTCTTTCCACAGATTCTCGATTGGATTCAGGTCTGGACTTTGACTTGGCCATTCTAACACCTGGATATGTTTATTTTTGAACCATTCCATTGTAGATTTTGCTTTATCTTTTGGATCATTGTCTTGTTGGAAGACAAATCTCCGTCCCAGTCTCAGGTCTTTTGCAGACTCCATCAGTTTTCTTCCAGAATGGTCCTGTATTTGGCTCCATCCATCTTCCCATCAATTTTAACCATCTTCCCTGTCCCTGCTGAAGAAAAGCAGGCCCAAACCATGATGCTGCCACCACCATGTTTGACAGTGGGGATGGTGGGTTCAGGGTGATGAGCTGTGTTGCTTTTACGCCAAACATAACGTTTTGCATTGTTGCCAAAAAGTTCAATTTTGGTTTCATCTGACCAGAGCACCTTCTTCCACATGTTTGGTGTGTCTCCCAGGTGGCTTGTGGCAAACTTTAAACAACACTTTTTATGGATATCTTTAAGAAATGGCTTTCTTCTTGCCACTCTTCCATAAAGGCCAGATTTGTGCAATATACGACTGATTGTTGTCCTATGGACAGAGTCTCCCACCTCAGCTGTAGATCTCTGCAGTTCATCCAGAGGGATCATGGGCCGCTTGGCTGGATCTCTGATCAGTCTTCTCCTTGTATGAGCTGAAAGTTTAGAGGGACGGCCAGGTCTTGGTAGATTTGCAGTGGTCTGATACTCCTTCCATTTCTATATTATCGCTTGCACAGTGCTCCTTGGGATGTTTAAAGCTTGGGAAATCTTTTTGTATCCAAATCCGGCTTTAAACTTCTTCACAACAGTATCTCGGACCTGCCTGGTGTGTTCCTTGTTCTTCATGATGCTCGCTGCACTTTTAACGGACCTCTGAGACTATCACAGTGCAGGTGCATTTATACGGAGACTTGATTACACACAGGTGGATTGTATTTATCATCATTAGTCATTTAGGTCAACATTGGATCATTCAGAGATCCGGATCTCTGGAGAGAGTTTGCTGCACTGAAAGTAAAGGGGCTGAATAATTTTGCACGCCCAATTTTTCAGTTTTTGATTTGTTAAAAAAGTTTGAAATATCCAATAAATGTCGTTCCACTTCATGATTGTGTCCCACTTGTTGTTGATTCTTCACAAAAAAATACAGTTTTATATATTTATGTTTGAAGCCTGAAATGTGGCAAAAGGTCGCAAAGTTCAAGGGGACCGAATGCTTTCACAAGGCACTGTATATACATAACAAAGTAGCTACATTTGTTGCTTCTGGGATTGTCATTTGAGAGAGAATTAAGTTAAGAGACAATTCGATATAAGCCATGTGCAAATAAGCTTTTAACTTTTTTTCTGTCTGTTCTTCCCTGCTTGCACCTGTGCTGGGGGATTTGGGGGGTTAATGTCGTTTGGATAGCGGGTGATGGAGTATGCTGTCAGAGGTGAGAGAGGGCTGGAGGGTTAGAACCCTTCATTGGGAGAGACAGGGGCTCCGTCCCAAATGTCTCCCTATGCTTTACATAGTGCACTACTTTAGACCTCCCCCATACAGGGAATAGGGGTGCCATTTGGGACTCAGAGCAGAAGCTATTCTTCCTGGGGTCCAAACAGGGTTAAAACAGTTACATCACAACAGCAGCCTACACCATAATAAAACAATATATCCTACCAGACATTATTACATCACAACAACAGCCTACACCATAAATAAAACAATATATCCTACCAGACATTATTACATCACAACAGCAGCCTACACCATAAATAAAACAATATATCCTACCAGACATTATCACAACAACAGCCTACACCATAAATAAAACAATATATCCTACCAGACATTATTACATCACAACAGCAGCCTACACCATAAATAAAACAATATATCCTACCAGACATTATTACATCACAACAGCAGCCTACACCATAAATAAAACAATATATCCTACCAGACATTATTACATCACAACAGCAGCCTACACCATAAATAAAACAATATATCCTACCAGACATTATTACATCACAACAGCAGCCTACACCATAAATAAAACAATATATCATACCAGACATTATCACAACAACAGCCTACACCATAAATAAAACAATATATCCTACCAGACATTATTACATCACAACAGCAGCCTACACCATAAATAAAACAATATATCATACCAGACATTAAAACAATTACATCATCAAACAGCAGCCTACAACAGCAGCTACCATTAAATAAAACAATATATCCTACCAGACATTATTACATCACAACAGCAGCCTACACCATAAATAAAACAATATATCATACCAGACATTATTACATCACAACAGCAGCCTACACCATAAATAAAACAATATATCCTACCAGACATTATTACATCACAACAACAGCCTACACCATAAATAAAACAATATATCCTACCAGACATTATTACATCACAACAGCAGCCTACACCATAAATAAAACAATATATCATACCAGACATTATTACATCACAACAGCAGCCTACACCATAAATAAAACAATATATCCTACCAGACATTATTACATCACAACAACAGCCTACACCATAAATAAAACAATATATCCTACCAGACATTATCACAACAACAGCCTACACCATAAATAAAACAATATATCCTACCAGACATTATTACATCACAACAGCAGCCTACACCATAAATAAAACAATATATCATACCAGACATTATTACATCACAACAGCAGCCTACACCATAAATAAAACAATATATCATACCAGACATTATTACATCACAACAGCAGCCTACACCATAAATAAAACAATATATCATACCAGACATTATTACATCACAACAGCAGCCTACACCATAAATAAAACAATATATCCTACCAGACATTATTACATCACAACAGCAGCCTACACCATAAATAAAACAATATATCATACCAGACATTATTACATCACAACAGCAGCCTACACCATAAATAAAACAATATATCCTACCAGACATTATTACATCACAACAACAGCCTACACCATAAATAAAACAATATATCATACCAGACATTATTACATCACAACAGCAGCCTACACCATAAATAAAACAATATATCCTACCAGACATTATTACATCACAACAGCAGCCGACACCATAAATAAAACAATATATCCTAATAGGGTGCCATTTGAGACGGCCCTAGAGTCATTCTAGCCTACACTTGGCTAGGTAAGGAACCCCTCTGAAGCATGTGCTGTGTCATTATGGCATAATTCTTTGTCATATGCAACACTGACAGAAGGTAAAATACAAAGACAGTGATGCATCTTGATATCTGTTTCCAAAGTGTATAATATAGTCCTAGGAATGAACTCACACACCTACAAACCTATGAGAATACATGAGCACCGTCCAGTTTTGTAAATACCAGTTCATTATTGCACCCCAGCACACACATACTGTATGACCATGCACTGTACAGATATATTCAATCGGCTTAAGACTATACTATAGTTTCATTGGCATAAATACAATACACAACATCTCCATATAGGTCCAACGGTAAAATATTAACATGCACAGGTGACTAAAGACCATACACGTTACTACACACTATTTCTTAAAGGACCCGACTTTAACTGTCACAATACAAAGGTTAGGTTTTGAATATTTAAAAACGGCTCCAAATAAAAGGTGTAGGCAAAGCGCTAGTAGCCGATCCAAGTGACCTTTGAATAATGGCCTTACGTTTTGATAGCGTGGGCGGGGAGACAACAGCATGATATTACCTGGCTGGACAGTGTGTGTGTGTGTGAGAGCGTGCTTGTGTGTAGAACCAACTCCACCAAAAAGTGATTTAACTGCTTGTGCATAACACATTGTCATGCATGGCCAGAAAATAATATTGTTAACTCAAATTTGGACAAACTCTCCGTGTTCTCTTTAAAAATGAAACTCTATTTCCATTAGCAGCCAGTAGGAGGAACCCTCGACCCTCTAACAGAACGTCCGTCTGTCTGCGCTGCTCGCATCTGACTCATAACAGTTGTACAACATGCTACCTACCACCGGATGAGCATCACACAACACATGTAGACTTATTTGATGGAATTACAGTTATTCTTGTATAATCTACAGTATTGAATTGTAGCGTACACTACCGGGCAAAAGTTTTCGAATACCTACCCATTCAAGGGGTTTTCTTTATTTTGGACTCTTTTCTACATTTTAGAATAATAGTGAAGACATCAAATCTATGAAATAACACATATGGGATCATGTAGTAACCAAAAAAGTGTTAAACAAATCAAAATATATTTTATATTTCAGATTCTTCAAATAGCCACACTTTGCCTTGACAACTTTGCACACTCTTGGCATTCTCTCAACCAGCTTCACCAGGAATGATTTTCCAACAGTCTTGAGGGAGTTCCCACATATGCTGAGCACTTGTTGGGTGCTTTTCCTTCACTCTACGGTCCGACTCATCCCAAACTATCTCAATTTGGTTGAGGTCGGGGGATTGTGGAGGCCAGGTCATCTGATGCAGCACTCCATCAATCTCCATCTTGGTAAAATAGCCCTTACACAGCCTGGAGGTGTGTTGGGTTATTGTCCTGTTGAAAAACAAATGATAGTCCCACTAAGCCCAAACCAGATGGGATGGCATATCGCTGCAGAATGCTGTGGTAGCCAAACAGGTTAAGTGTGCCTTGAATTCTAAATAAATCACAGACAGTGTCACCTGCAAAGCACCTCCATACCATAACACCTCCTCCTCCATGCTTTACAGTGGGAAATACACATGTGGAGATCATCCGTTCACCCACACCACGTCTCACATTGACATGGCGGTTGGAAACAAAAATGGACTATTTGGACCAGACCATGAGAGCCAGTTTCAACATAGCGCTTGATGGTTTTTGCGACTGCACTTGAAGAAACGTTCAGAGTTCTTGACATTTTCCATATTGACTGACCTTCATGTCTTAAAGTAAGGATGGACTGTCGTTTCTCTTTGCTTATTTGAGCTGTTCTTGCCATAATATGGATTTGATCTTTTACCAAATAGGACTATCTTCTGTATACCCCCCCTACCTTGTCACAACACAACTGATTGGATCAAACACATTAAGGCAGACCTGTTATTTGAAATACATTAAAAGGTGACCACCTCATGAAGCTGGTTGAGAGAAAGCCAAGAGTGTGCAGAGCTGTCATCAAGGCAAAGGGTGGCTATTTGAAGAATCTCAAATATAGCATATATTTTTTTAACACTTTTTTGTTAACACTTTTTTGGATACTACATGATTCCATAGGTGTTATTTCACAAATTTGATGTCTTCACTATTATTCTACAATGTAGAAAATAGTAAAAAAATTAAAGAAAAACCCTTGAATGAGTAGGTGTGTCCAAACTTTTGACCGGTAGTGCATGTGGACTGACACATTGGTTGCGCATCACACGTCTCCCGACAATTCTATCTCCTACAAGTGTCAGTCAGTGACGGAGTCCTCATTGACACACTGGGACATGAAAGGGGGGGGGGGGGCTCAACGCTACCGTTACCTTGGAGACCAGAGTCTCGAGGACAGTCCCCGTATAAAAAGCGCCTTGGATTGTAAAGAACAGGCACTTGTTACGTGATTAACGCAGACCTTGTCCGAGTGGGCGCAGTACAATTGAGTGATAGACGGAGGTAGCAGACGCAGTGAATCGGATAGAACTCTACTTCTCTTTTCAGACCCTTTTTTTCTCTGAGTACATTGGATTGTGCTTTGTTTGTACCAAATCGAATCGTATTTCGCACACACGTATTTAGCAGATGTTATTGCGGTTGTAACGAAATGCTCGTGTTCCTAGCTCCAACATCGCAGTAGTATCTAATAGACGACAACACTACACACAAATCTAAAAAGTCAAAATGAGGAAATATAGAAATATTAGGACCAACGTTAGAAATTAGGTTATCGAAATGAAAACTCCTCTTCTTCGCAGGACTTTCCCGACTTTTCTGCAGTTGTCCGTACAGCACGTATCTTTGTCTACTGGTCCTAAACCCAACGGAACTGACACATAGACAGTAGAATGTGAAGTCAAATGTAAAGAGTTCAGGGAATGAGGCACCAATGTCAGGATAACAGGAGATCACTTCAGCTTTTGGACACAAATGTGTTTTCCTGAAACCATAAGAAGAGGGGTGGGTATGTTAGTCACCGAGTTAACAGGGGTGGGGTCAAAGGGAGGGAGGGAAAAGGATGGAGAGTGTGAGAGGGGGCGAGAGAGAGAAAACCGAGATGGTTGTGCATGTATACACTCACAGACACAAAGAGAGAGAGAGAGAGAGACTGGGTAAGTGGTCCTCAGGAGAGAGCCAGGCAGCAAGGCCAGCCACAGAATACCAATGACATGGCTGCCTGTTGGAAGTCTCTGGCATGAGAGAACCAGCCCAGCCACAAAGTTCAGCTGCTCTGTTCGCTGCTCTGTGTGTGTGTGTGACTAAAAAGCACATTCAATAGCGATTGTCCACTGAGTTTGCTTAGTTTGTGTCCGGGAAACCACCCCATAACGTTTTTGGTTCCCCAGAGAGTTCTGGAGGGCTTTTAAATCTACATAGAGGGCCTCACTACACAAAGCATTCTCTCTTTTGAGGCTGAACTTCCCACCCTCAATTCTTCCATGTTAGGCCTCCTCCTCCTTCGGTAAACGATCTATAAATCTAGGAAACCCTCGCCATACCCACTCCTCCCATGAGTTCCCCTCCTTGTCCTTTCCCACCACAAGTCCCTTCCCATGTCAGTCCCCCTCCACACCCCCTCCCATGTCAGTCCCCCTACACACCCCTTCCCATGGCAGTCCCCCTCCACACCCCTTCCCATGGCAGTCCCCTCCACACCCCTTCCCATGGCAGTCCCCTCCACACCCCTTCCCATGGCAGTCCCCCTCCACCCCCTTCCCATGGCAGTCCCCCTCCACCCCCTTCCCATGACAGTCCCCCTCCACACCCCTTCCCATGACAGTCCCCCTCCACACCCCTTCCCCCATGGCAGTCCCCCTCCACACTCCTTCCCATGACAGTCCCCCTCCACACCCCTTCCCATGGCAGTCCCCCTCCACACCCCTTCCCATGGCAGTCCCCCTCCACACCCCTTCCCATGACAGTCCCCCTCCACACCCCTTCCCATGACAGTCCCCCTCCACACCCCTTCCCATGACAGTCCCCCTCCACACCCCTTCCCATGGCAGTCCCCCTCCACACCCCTTCCCATGACAGTCCCCCTCCACACCCCTTCCCATGACAGTCCCCCTCCACACCCCTTCCCATGACAGTCCCCCTCCACACCCCTTCCCATGACAGTCCCCCTCCACACCCCTTCCCAGAGCGCCACAGAGAGTGAAGGTTGTGATTCTAGGAGTGAAGGCTGGCTGGCTGTGGGATTAGGGTGTGGGCTTAGCCACAATAACTCCTCTGTGGCAGTTGGCTGCTTGCCCACTTCTGGGTGTCTGTAGACTTGTTTTTATACAGTCCCACTGTGTCTACACGTTCTGTATATTGATAATAGGGCTGTTTTATGACAGTGGAGTCAGTGGGAGCAGTAGTGTCTTGGTGGACAACTGTGGTGCTGTGGTCAGTATCGGGACTCTTCTGGTACAGGCTGGGACTGGGTCAGATGGGTAATAAAGGTGCAATATGAGGTTCAAATCAAATCAAATGTTATTGGTCACATACACATGGTTAGCAGATGTAAATGTGAGTGTAGTGAAATGCTTGTGCTTCTAGTTCCGACCATGCAGAAATATCTAACAAGTAATCTAACAATATCACAACTACTACCTTACACACACACAAGTGTAAAGGAATGAGTAAGAATATGTACATATAAATATATGGATGAGCGATGGCCGAACGGCATAGGCAAGATGCAGTAGATGGTATAGAATACAGTATATACATATGAGATGAGTAATGTAGGATATGTAAACATTATATAAAGTGGCATTGTTTGTGACTAGTGATACATTTATTACATCCAATTTTTAATTATTAAGTGGCTATAGATTTGAGTCAGTATGTTGGCAGCAGACAATGTTAGTGGTAGCTGTTTAACAGTCTGATGGCCTTGAGATAGAAGCTGTTTTTCAGTCTCTCGGTCCCAGCTTTGATGCACCTGTACTGACCTCGCCTTCTGGATGATAGCGGGGTGAACAGGCAGTGGCTCGGGTGGTTATTGTCCTTGATGATCTTTATGGCCTTCCTGTGACATCGGGTGGTGTAGGTGTCCTGGAGGGCAGGTAGTTTGCCCCGGTGATGCGTTGTGCAGACCTCACTACCCTCTGGAGAGCCTTACGGTTGTGGGCGGAGCAGTTGCCGTACCAGGCGGTGATACAGCCCGACAGGATGCTCTCGATTGTGCATCTGTAAAAGTTTGTGAGTGTTTTTGGTGACAAGTCAAAATTCTTCAGCCTCCTGAGGTTGAAGAGACGCTGTTGCGCCTTCTTCACCACGCTGTCTGTGCGGGTGGACCATTTCAGTTTGTCCGGGATGTGTACGCAGAGGAACTTAAAACTTTCCATCTTCTCCACTACTGTCCCATCGATGTGGATGAGGGGGGGGGGGGGGGGCGGTGCTCCCTCTGCTGTTTCCTGAAGTCCATGATCATCACCTTTGTTTTGTGGATGTTGTGTGAGGTTATTTTCCTGACACCAGTGACCTCATTTGTGTCAGTAAATGTTAAGCATCACTGCCGTCAACATCGCCATCACCGCCAATGTCGTCATGACCATCATCTAGAGAATTCCTCATTTGCCTGTAGTGTTTCCACGGTTATTACAGCTGATGACTCACAGACATCGCCCGCTATGGTGGCCTGCTAGGGTCATTACCAACAACAGTGAAGCATGCAGTGGAGATGGAAAAAATTAGCATAAGGAAAAAACTGCTGGCCTCATGGAGGGAAATATTGTGCCAGTTTAAATTGAATCCACATTGTAGACTATGTGGGAGTGGGAGGGGTAATGGAATGCAGGCAATGGTCGCATCCCAAATAGGAACCCTAGTCCCTATATAGTACACTACTTTTGACCAGGGCCTACAGGGCTCTGGACAAATGTAGTGCACTATGTAGGGAATAGGGTGCCATTTGGGAAGCAGATCCTTGTTTGGGTTTCTCTTTGTTAACTAGAAAAGACAGCATCATGGATCCTGAGAGCAAGTGCTGTATAATACACAGCGAATCTGATTGACTGTAATGTGATAGACAGCTCATTAAAGGCCGCCCGCCAAGCCGGACAGAATTTCTTCAGCTTTCGTGACAGGAAAAAGAGAGGACTATTGAATGCAGACGATGGATTTCTGTATGCAGGTAGAAGCGAAGACCTGGATATGGCATTGATAGCCAAGGGTGGCAGGCCAATACTCACCTTTGTACAGGTCAATAGCATCGTACAATATATGCGATTGACCAGACACAGAGGTCGAGCTAATACTCTAACTGGCACATCACGTCAGTCTTCCTGCCTCTCGCCCAGTATTACCGCAGAGAAGCTACCGAATGACGTCTGCCACGTAGCATATTCTGAAGCCACGTCAATCACGCTGTCTACAGAGTCCAGAGACAGACACGTGTACTCGTTCCTCTACATCACGTCATGAATCGGAGATTCAAAAGGACCAGAGAGACAGAAACCCAGGAAAGCTGCTGTTGTAAATAACGAGGTCACGACAAGACAATTAAGAACAGCCGGATGACGAGGCCCAGTGCCGTTGGGGGACTGAAAGAGAGAAGGAACAGTGGGGATATGAGGGATAACAACATCCAAAAGAGAGAGATGGATGAAAAGGGAGAGACAAAAAGCAAGATGGAGAGAGTGGGGAAAGACAAGAAGAAAAAAAAAGCAGGAGCTTGAAAGGTGTTTAACTAAAAAGAGGGAAGAGGAGACAGAAAGAGCCCGGGGATGAGGGGGTTGTTCTAGGTGAGGTTTTGCAGAGCCGAGCCGTGAGTCAGAGCAATTACACTTCTCATCCTCACACACACACACACACACACACACACACACACGACTAACAGGCCACAATTACACACCAATCAAATCAAACCAAATGTTATTTGTCACATGCTTGGTAAACAACAGGTGTAGACGAACAGTGAAATGCTTACGAGCCCTTCCTAACAATGCAGAGAGAGAGAAAAAAGAAAAATAGCAGAAACAAATGAAATAATAAATAGGAAAAATAATAAGACAAGGAATAAATAAATACACAATGAGTAACGATAACTTGGCTATATACACGGGGTACCAGTACAGAGCACAAAACCATGCAGCCAGGCGTAGACATCTGTATTCATGTTTTTATGGGTTTGTTTGTCTGACTGTGTGTTCATGAGTATTTGTCAGTCTCTGTGTGCATCATTCTGAGCCAACCAAACCTCCTTCCCCTCTCCTACCATGTCCAGAGTTACAAAACAGCAACAGAGACAATGTCCCCCTGTCTTACATAACACCTGACTCAATGAACAAAGGCCCGAGACAAAACAACTGAACAACACACAGAAAGAGAGAGAGAACGGACTCTGTGTTTGAGGGAAGAACAGAAGGAGGAAGGCACATACCCCGAGGTTTGTCCTCAACCGGAACAAAGCTGGTTCTGTCCAGTTAGCTCCTGACGGCACCATTCCTGTCATAGCGATTTCACCCCTTTGGCAAAATCACCCCACACTGTGTTCAGTGTTTTGCCTTTCCTGCGAGCATTTCACCCTCACTGTTCTCTCCCAACTACCCTGCTCGATATCTTACTCTCTCGCTCTCTTCATAACCCTCACTCATCCCTCTCCATTTGCCCCCTCTCTTTCTCTCAACCACAGCCTCTCTCTCGCCCGGTGTCCCTCTCGCCCGGTGTCCCTCTCGCCCGGTGTCCCTCTCGCCCTCTCAGTCTCTGTCTCTGTCTCTGTCTCTCTCTCTCCCCCTCTCGGTCTCTCTCTCTCCCCCTCTCTCGGTCTCTCTCTCTCCCCCTCTCTCGGTCTCTCTCCCCCCTCTCTCGGTCTCTCTCTCTCCCCTCTCTCGGTCTCTCTCTCTCCCCTCTCTCGGTCCCTCTCCCCTCTCTCGGTCTCTCTCTCTCCCCCTCTCTCGGTCTCTCTCTCTCTCGCCTCTCTCTCCCCCCTCTCTCGGTCTCTCTCTCTCCCCTCTCTCGGTCTCTCTCTCCCCCCTCTCGCTCCCTCTCGCCCTTGTCCTCTCCTCTCTCCCCCTCTGTCTCGGTCTCTCTCTCTCCCCGCTCAGTCTCTCCCCCTCAGTCTCTCCCCAGTCTCTCTCTCCCCCCAGTCTCTCTCGCCCTCTCACATTCAGTCTCAGTCTCTCTCGCCGCTCGCCATCAGTCTCAATGTCTCAGTGTCTCCCTCTCTCTCTCTCCCTCAGCCTCTCAGCCTCTCCCTCAGCCTCCTCTCCCTCAGCCGCCTCTCCCTCTCAGCCGCTCCCTCAGCCTCTCCCTCAGCCTCTCCCTCAGCCTCTCCCTCAGCCGCTCTCCCTTAGCCTCCTCTCCCTCAGCCTCTCAGCCTCTCCCTCAGCCTCTCAGCCTCTCCCTCAGCCTCTCAGCCTCTCCCTCAGCCTCTCAGCCTCTCCCTCTCAGTTTCTCTCCCTCAGTCTCCCTCCCATTCTCAGTCTCAGTCTCCCTCCCATTCTCTCTCCCTCCCATTCTCAGTCTCTCTCTCATTCTCAGTCTCTCTCTCATTCTCAGTCTCTCTCTCATTCTCAGTCTCTCTCTCATTCTCAGTCTCTCTCTCATTCTCAGTCTCTCTCTCATTCTCAGTCTCTCTCTCATTCTCAGTCTCTCTCTCATTCTCAGTCTCTCTCTCTCTCATTCTCAGTCTCTCTCTCATTCTCAGTCTCTCTCTCATTCTCAGTCTCTCTCTCATTCTCAGTCTCTCTCTCATTCTCAGTCTCTCTCTCATTCTCAGTCTCTCTCTCATTCTCAGTCTCTCTCTCATTCTCAGTCTCTCTCTCTTATTCTCAGTCTCTCATTCTCATTCTCAGTCTCTCTCTCTGTCTCTCTCTCTCTCATTTTCAGTCTCTCTCTCTCTCATTCTCAGTCTCTCTCTCTCTCATTCTCAGTCTCTCTCTCTCTCATTCTCAGTCTCTCTCTCTCTCATTCTCAGTCTCTCTCTCTCTCTGTCTCAGTCTCTCTCTCTCTCATTCTCAGTCTCTCTCTCATTCTCAGTCTCTCTCTCATTCTCAGTCTCTCTCTCTCATTCTCAGTCTCTCTCTCTATTCTCAGTCTCTCTCTCTCTCATTCTCAGTCTCTCATCTCTCATTCTCAGTCTCTCTCTCTCACATTCTCTCTCTCTCTCATTCTCAGTCTCTCTCTCTCTCATTCTCAGTCTCTCTCTCTCTCATTCTCAGTCTCTCTCTCTCTCATTCTCAGTCTCTCTCTCTCTCATTCTCAGTCTCTCTCTCTCATTCTCAGTCTCTCTCTCTTCTCAGTTCTCAGTCTTCTCAGTCTCTCTCTCATTCTCAGTCTCTCTCTCTCATTCTCAGTCTCTCTCTCTATTCTCAGTCTCTCTTCTCATTCTCAGTCTCTCTCTCTGTCTCTCATTCTCATTCTCAGTCTCCCTCTCTCATTCTCAGTCTCAGTCTCCCTCTCTCTCATTCTCAGTCTCTCTCATTCTCAGTCTCTCTCTCTCTCATTCTCAGTCTCTCTCTCTCTCATTCTCAGTCTCTCTCTCTCTCATTCTCAGTCTCTCTCGCTCTCTCTCTCTCTCGCTCTCTTATTCTCAGTCGCTCTCTCGCTCTCTCATTCTCAGTCTCTCTCTCTCTCTCTCATTCTCTCTCTCTCTCATTCTCAGTCTCTCTCTCGCTCTCTCTCTGTCTCTCTCGCTCTCTCTCTGTCTCTCTCGCTCTCTCTCTGTCTCTCTTATTCTCTCTCTGTCTCTCTCGCTCTCTTCTCTGTCTCTCTCGCTCTCTCTCTGTCTCTCTCTCGCTCTCTTCTCAGTCTCTCTCGCTCTCTCTCTGTCTCTCTCGCTCTCTCTCTGTCTCTCTCGCTCTCTCTCTGTCTCTCTCGCTCTCTCTCTGTCTCTCTCGCTCTCCCCCCCCCCCTTGATGGTTTAAATCCTAATTTCCACTTCAATTGGATTTTTCACTTAGTCTCCCATTGACATCAATAAATAACCAAGTGAGAGGTTAGATGAATATTCAGGGGTTAATTCTAAGCGTTAGGAATCTCATGGAGGTGACGAGCCATGTGTAAACGTTACCCTTATCGGATCCTATTACACTGCTGCGTTTGGGCTTCTAAGTACCTAATTCCTTCATAGAAGCAAAGTTAAACAGCTTCACGTCATGGCAATTCAGGTATGGATTACTGTGTATTCACATCCCCGGAGGTCCGATAGACCAAATTAAATCAAATTGTACAGCTCCAAGACGTGGGAATGCAGGGCTGAGTACAGGCTAGTTTAGTCTGTTCTAAGTGTATGATATACACACAGACAGACGACGGATGGCTGAACAGACAGGCAGGCGGGCCGATAGATACGCACGCGCAATACTTGCCATTATGTTGCTTTCCCTAATGGCATTTTCTCACATCCCACACACGTCACTCCAAGCAGACCACATACAGTGGGGCAAAAAGGTATTTAGTCAGCCACCAATTGTGCAAGTTCTCCCACTTAAAAAGATGAGAGAGGCCTGTAATTTTCATCGTAGGTACACTTCAACTATGACAGACAAAATGAGAAAAAAAATCCAGAAAATCACATTGTAGGATTTTTAATGAATTTATTTGCAAATTATGGTGGAAAATAAGTATTTGGTCAATAACAAAAGTTTTCTGTGGGGTTGAGATCTGGAGACTGGCTAGGCCACTCCAGGACCTTGAAATGCTTATTACGAAGCCCCTCCTTCGTTGCCCGGGCGGTGTGTTAGGGATCATTGTCATGCTGAAAGACCCAGCCACGTTTCATCTTCAATGCCCTTGCTGATGGGAGGAGGTTTTCACTCAAAAGCTCACGATACATGGCCCCATTCATTCTTTCCTTTACACATATCAGTCATCCTGGTTCCTTTGCAAAAAATGTTTCCACCCCCATGCTTCACAGTAGGTATGGTGTTCTTTGGATGCAACTCAGCATTCTTTGTCCTCCAAACACGACGAGTTGAGTTTTTACCAAAAAGTTCTATTTTGGTTTCATCTGACCATATGACATTCTCCCAATCTTCTTCTGGATCATCCAAATGATCTCTATCAAACTTCAGACGGGCCTGGACATGTACTGGCTTAAGCAGGGGGACACGTCTGGCACTGCAGGATTTGAGTCCCTGGCGGCGTAGTGTGTTACTGATGGTAGGCTTTGTTACTTTGGTCCCAGCTCTCTGCAGGTCATTCACTAGGTCCCCCCGTGTGGTTCTGGGATTTTTGCTCACCGTTCTTGTGATCATTTTGACCCCACGGGGTGAGATCTTGCATGGAGCCCCAGATCGAGAGAGATTATCAGTGGTCTTGTATGTCATCCATTTCCTAATAATTGCTCCCACAGTTGATTTCTTCAAACCAAGCTGCTTACCTATTGCAGATTCAGTCTCCCCAGCCTGGTGCAGGTCTACAATTTTGTTTCTGGTGTCCTTTGACAGCTCTTTGGTCTTGGCCATAGGGGAGTTTGGAGTGTGACTGAGGTTGTGGACAGGTGTCTTTTATACTGATGCTTTGCTTTATCTTGGCCAGGTTGCAGTTGCAAATGAGAACTTGTTCTCAACTAGCCTACCTGGTTAAACAAAGGTGAAATAAATATTAAAATAAAATAATCTATGGATTTCACATGACTGGGAATACAGATATGCATCTGTTGGTCAGAGATAACTTCAAAATAAAGGCAGGGGCGTGTGGATTAGAAAACAAGTCAGTCTCTGGTGTGACCACCCTTTGCCTCATGCAGTGCGACACATCTTCGCATTGAGTTGATCAGGCTGTTGATTACGGCCTGCGGAATGTTGTCCCGCTCCTCGTCAATGGCTGTGCTGGATATGGACGAGAACTGGAACACGCTGTCGTACATGTCGATCCAGAGCATCCCAAAAATGCTCAATGGGTGACATCTAGTGAGTATGCAAGCTTCCAGGAGTAGTGTACAGATCCTTACGACACGGGGCCGTGCATTATCATGCTGAAACGTGAGGTGATGAGGTGATGGCAGCAGATCAATGGGCCTTAGGATCTCATCACGGCATCTCTGTGCAATCAAATCGCCATCGATATGATGCAATTGTGTTTGTTGTCCGTAGCTTATGCCTGTCCATAGCCTGTGCTTTACAGGGAACCAATAAGCAGGGCAATGCAAAAAAAAAAACTGGCGAAGTTGTCTTTGTCTGCCTGTGCAAATGCACTACATTCACATCATAAGAATGAAGCAGGTAACTTTTAGACCAGATAGCTGCATCTGTAACTCATATTAATTTTAATGACTTATGTAAGTAAATGTGTGATAGAAATGTCACCATTTGCTAACATTAAAATGTTTATTTTGGAAGATTTTTGCATAATGACAGTCATAACACTGCCGAAGAACGATAACATTAGCTGTTATGAAATGACTCCCCAGGTGTTGCTAACACCTAGCCAACATAAACCTCTTCAAATCAAGATACTACTTTCACCAGCAAGGTCCAGCTTCATCACAGCTTTCCTGGCTCCATCATAGCCCACTATGACACATTTCAGTATAAGGAGAGAGCTCCACATCCTGTTTGGCTGCCAGTACATTTAGCATTCTGTCCACTTTAGATGGGCCCTAATCAGCATTCCAATCTGGCTATCTGTCGGTCTGTTGATGGGAAGAGCAGTTAGCGAGCTAGCACTAACCGGTTTGTGAGAAGAGCAGTTAGCGATTTAGCTATGGGAATATTTGTGTTTGAGTGTGTGCGTGCCTCATAACCACAGCACAGCCGAGCCCAGTGGGACTGTCTGCCAGTAGGAATATCAGTAGGCTGCTGCTCTGTGCTGAAGCTGAATAGAGTAAACAGAAGCAGAATGTTCCAAGGAGAAGCCAGCCAAAAGCCAAAAACCCCTTTGAAGTAGGACTGACTGAGTGAAAGTGACACTTAGTTAAAGGCTGCTTAGGAAGGCCACCGCCAGCCAAGGGATAAGGGATACATTGAGACACAAGTAGTCAACTGGAATAGACGTGGGTCTGTATTTGTTAGCAACATGGCTTGGCCCTCTTTGCTCTCTTCTCCTTCCTCCGACAGTGTCATATGATGGGTGCCAACACAGAGTACTTGATGTTTTGGGGCTGCACTGCCCAGTGGTATCTCCTTAATGTTTTGTAGGCCCGGTGCCAATAATTTGAAAACGGCACTCCACATCCTACTTTGATCCCGTTGCCATCACTGGTTTGACTGGTTTGGTGTTGAGCTATACAGAGGAACCCTTCCTCTCACCTATTCAAAATAGATTCGATGAATGATTGCATGAAGGGGTGGAGGAAAGAACAACGCATTTCAACATTAGAACAGGGATATACAGTACAGTACATGGGTCCTCCTATCTACACTTCCTAGTGCTATGTTCTCTCTGTAACTTGATTGGATTGTCAAAGTTTTAAAATGGTCCACTTCCTCTCCCCCCCGATTCCTTCCTCCTCCCCTGCATTTGAGTCACACTTCATTTCACACCAGCAATTACGCCGACGGAGGGAAGCCACCCTCAAATTATACACGCACGTCAGGTCTGGGAGCTTGGCAGCCAGCCAGGCGTATGACTAGGCCATGAAAAGTGACCTCACATTTCGGATTGAAACAAGTTTATCGGCACTAAGCTGAACTGCAATTTTCATATCTAACAAAACATTTGGGGATACATAATATGGTTAATATGTTAATATGGTTTTACAGTGAACTCTCAATAATGGAAAATTGACGGCAAGTACATGACTTGGCATTATCAGTTCCCCAGAAGAGCAAGCGTAATGTCAACAGTGTGTGTTTTACCCTTTGGAAGGAACTATGCCAAAGACCACTGCCCTATTTGATTGAACATTTCCGGGGTTGCTTCCATCTCGTGGGTGATAATGTGATAAGTGTGTGTTGAGGGAACGTGATTTGATTTAGTGGTCCCAGCGTAACCAGTCAATGGACTGGACTGTGTGTACATATTTCCAATTTCCTACAGCCCTGTTTGTGGTGTGGGGGCATCCATAGTTTTATTAGGGGAGGGAATTTCACATGTATTGTAAGTAATTACACAATCAGCAAATTAAATTGTAGTAATTGTACTGAATCCGAATGTGTACCAACACTGAATTGACACTACCTCAGTACTAGGACTACACTACTAAATACATGTTTATGTGATTATTATGTAACTACAGCTGCATTAGCTACAATTAGCATAAAGAGGGAACTGTTTCCTACAACATCCCATATCAAAGAAACCCTCAAAATACAGTTTTTTTAATCACTGCACAATGTTATTCAGTATTATCAATATTTTGGCCTTGGAAGTAAAATGCAGTACCACTTTATGCAGTAGCACTAAGCATATTGCCTGATTGGACCACCTTTGATGCTGTCTATTCTACACCTGACTGAAATAATTTGATACAGAAACCAACAGTTAAACACACACACACACACACACACACACACACACACACACACACACACACACACACACACACACACACACACACACACACACACACACACACACACACACACACACACACACACACACACACACACACACACACAGAGAGAGGAAAGACATGAAAATGGAGTCGTGACTCACTAAACACACGTAAAAGAGAAACCGTGTTTCTGGCAAACCCACACAGATATACCCCTGGGTATGTTTAAAAAGGTTTTAAAAGAATGGACAGGGTTTGTCGTCACTGTACGTGGGCAGTGGCCAAAAGTAGTGCACTATATAGGGACTATGGTGCTATTTGGAAATCACACACAGTATTGATCTGTATACCAAAGGGAATTGACCCGTGTCTCTGTAGGCTGCAGACTGGAGGCTTGTATTAAGTGATAGTTGCCTCACCACATGCTGTCTCTTGGCTGCTGTCACTCAAAAACAGACCATGGTGATTTTTGGTATGACAACCAGTTCACTTCATCTATTTTAAATTTTTATTTTTTTATTTCACCTTTATTTAACCAGGTAGGCTAGTTGAGAACAAGTTCTCATTTGCAACTGCGACCTGGCCAAGATAAAGCATAGCAGTGTGAACAGAAAACACAGAGTTACACATGGAGTAAACAATTAACAAGTCAATAACACAGTAGAAAAAAAAGGGGGGAGTCTATATACAATGTGTGCAAAAGGCATGAGGTAGGCGAATAATTAAAATTTTGCAGATTAACACTGGAGTGATAAATGATCAGATGGTCATGTACAGGTAGAGATATTGGTGTGCAAAAGAGCAGAAAAGTAAATAAATAAAACAGTATGGGGATGAGGTAGGTGAAAATGGGTGGGCTATTTACCAATAGACTATGTACAGCTGCAGCGATCGGTTAGCTGCTCAGATAGCTGATGTTTGAAGTTGGTGAGGGAGATAAAAATCTCCAACTTCAGCGATTTTTGCAATTCGTTCCAGTCACAGGCAGCAGAGTACTGGAACGAAAGGCGGCCGAATGAGGTGTTGGCTTTAGGGATGATCAATGAGATACACCTGCTGGAGCGCGTGCTACGGATGGGTGTTGCCATCGTGACCAGTGAACTGAGATAAGGCGGAGCTTTACCTAGCATGGACTTGTAGATGACCTGGAGCCAGTGGGTCTGGCGACGAATATGTAGCGAGGGCCAGCCGACTAGAGCGTACAAGTCGCAGTGGTGGGTGGTATAAGGTGCTTTAGTGACAAAACGGATGGCACTGTGATAAACTGCATCCAGTTTGCTGAGTAGAGTGTTGGAAGCAATTTTGTAGATGACATCGCCGAAGTCGAGGATCGGTAGGATAGTCAGTTTTACTAGGGTAAGCTTGGCGGCGTGAGTGAAGGAGGCTTTGTTGCGGAATAGAAAGCAGACTCTTGATTTGATTTTCGATTGGAGATGTTTGATATGAGTCTGGAAGGAGAGTTTGCAGTCTAGCCAGACACCTAGGTACTTATAGATGTCCACGTATTCAAGGTCGGAACCATCCAGGGTGGTGATGCTAGTCGGGCACGCGGGTGCAGGCAGTGATCGGTTGAAAAGCATGCATTTGGTTTTACTAGCGTTTAAGAGCAGTTGGAGGCCACGGAAGGAGTGTTGTATGGCATTGAAGCTCGTTTGGAGGTTAGATAGCACAGTGTCCAATGACGGGCCGAAAGTATATAGAATGGTGTCGTCTGCGTAGAGGTGGATCCGGGAATCGCCCGCAGCAAGAGCAACATCATTGATATATACAGAGAAAAGAGTCGGCCCGAGAATTGAACCCTGTGGCACCCCCATAGAGACTGCCAGAGGACCGGACAGCAAGCCCTCCAATTTGACACACTGAACTCTGTCTGCAAAGTAATTGGTGAACCAGGCAAGGCAGTCATCCGAAAAACCGAGGCTACTGAGTCTGCCGATAAGAATATGGTGATTGACAGAGTCGAAGGCCTTGGCAAGGTCGATGAAGACGGCTGCACAGTACTGTCTTTTATCGATGGCGGTTATGATATCATTTAGTACCTTGAGTGTGGCTGAGGTGCACCCGTGACCGGCTCGGAAACCAGATTGCACAGCGGAGAAGGTACGGTGGGATTCGAGATGGTCAGTGACCTGTTTGTTGACTTGGCTTTCGAAGACCTTAGATAGGCAGGGCAGGATGGATATAGGTCTGTAACAGTTTGGGTCCAGGGTGTCTCCCCCTTTGAAGAGGGGGATGACTGCGGCAGCTTTCCAATCCTTGGGGATCTCGGACGATATGAAAGAGGTTGAACAGGCTGGTAATAGGGGTTGCGACAATGGCGGCGGATAGTTTCAGAAATAGAGGGTCCAGATTGTCAAGCCCAGCTGATTTGTACGGGTCCAGGTTTTGGAGCTCTTTCAGAACATCTGCTATCTGGATTTGGGTAAAGGAGAACCTGGAGAGGCTTGGGCGAGGAGCTGCGGGGGGGGCGGAGCTGTTGGCCGAGGTTGGAGAAGCCAGGTGGAAGGCATGGCCAGCCGTTGAGAAATGCTTATTGAAGTTTTCGATAATCATGGATTTATCGGTGGTGACCGTGTTACCTAGCCTCAGTGCAGTGGGCAGCTGAGAGGAGGTGCTCTTGTTCTCCATGGACTTCACAGTGTCCCAGAACTTTTTGGAGTTGGAGCTACAGGATGCAAACTTCTGCCTGAAGAAGCTGGCCTTAGCTTTCCTGACTGACTGCGTGTATTGGTTCCTGACTTCCCTGAACAGTTGCATATCGCGGGGACTATTCGATGCTATTGCAGTCCGCCACAGGATGTTTTTGTGCTGGTCGAGGGCAGTCAGGTCTGGAGTGAACCAAGGGCTGTATCTGTTCTTGGTTCTGCATTTTTTGAACGGAGCATGCTTATCTAAAATGGAGAGGAAGTTGCTTTTAAAGAATGACCAGGCATCCTCAACTGACGGG
The DNA here is from genome assembly GCF_034236695.1 of Oncorhynchus nerka. Taxonomy (NCBI): domain Eukaryota; kingdom Metazoa; phylum Chordata; class Actinopteri; order Salmoniformes; family Salmonidae; genus Oncorhynchus; species Oncorhynchus nerka. The sequence continues at coordinate 37,810,142 of NC_088410.1, read as the reverse complement.
ATGAGGTCAATGTCCTTCCAGGATACCCGGGCCAGGTCGATTAGGAAGGCCTGCTCACAGAAGTGTTTTAGGGAGCGTTTGACAGTGATGAGGGGTGGTCGTTTGACTGCGGCTCCGTAGCGGATACAGGCAATGAGGCAGTGATCGCTGAGATCCTGGTTGAAGACAGCGGAGGTGTATTTGGAGGCCAGTTGGTCAGGATGACGTCTATGAGGGTGCCCTTGTTTACAGAGTTAGGGTTGTACCTGGTGGGTTCCTTGATGATTTGTGTGAGATTGAGGGCATCTAGCTTAGATTGTAGGACTGCCGGGGTGTTAAGCATATCCCAGTTTAGGTCACCTAACAGAACAAACTCTGAAGCTAGATGGGGGGCGATCAATTCACAAATGGTGTCCAGGGCACAGCTGGGAGCTGAGGGGGGGTCGGTAGCAGGCGGCAACAGTGAGAGACTTATTTCTGGAGAGAGTAATTTTCAAAATTAGTAGTTTGAACTGTTTGGGTATGAACCTGGAAAGTATGACATTACTTTGCAGGCTATCTCTGCAGTAGACTGCAACTCCTCCCCCTTTGGCAGTTCTATCTTGACGGAAGATGTTATAGTTGGGTATGGAAATCTCTGAATTTTTGGTGGCCTTCATGAGCCAGGATTCAGACACAGCAAGGACATCAGGGTTAGCAGAGTGTGCTAAAGCAGTGAGTAAAACAAACTTAGGGAGGAGGCTTCTGATGTTGACATGCATGAAACCAAGGCTTTTTCGATCACAGAAGTCAACAAATGAGGGTGCCTGGGGACATGCAGGGCCTGGGTTTACCTCCACATCACCCGCGGAACAGAGAAGGAGTAGTATGAGGGTGCGGCTAAAGGCTATCAAAACTGGTCGCCTAGAGCGTTGGGGACAGAGAATAAGAGGAGCAGGTTTCTGGGCATGGTAGAATATATTCAGGGCATAATGCGCAGACAGGGGTATGGTGGGGTGCGGGTACAGCGGAGGTAAGCCCAGGCCCCGGGTGATGATGAGAGAGGTTGTATCTCTGGACATGCTGGTTGTAATGGGTGAGGTCACCGCATGTGTGGGAGGTGGGACAAAGGAGTTATCAGGGGTATGAAGAGTGGAACTAGGGGTCCATTGTGAACTAAAACAATGATAACTAACCTGAACAACAGTATACAAGGCATATTGACATTTGAGAGAGACATACAGCGAGGCATACAGTAATCACAGGTGTTGAATTGGGAAAGCTAGCTAAAACAGTAGGTTAGACAACAACAGCTAATCAGCTGGCACGACAACAGCAGGTAAAATGGCGTTGACTAGGCAACGGGGCCAACAGATAAAACAAACAAGCAGAATGGAGTACCGTGATTAATGGACAGTCCAGCGTGCATCAGCTATGTGGCCAAGAGATCAGTGTCCAGGGGGCAGCGGTGGATGGGGCAGGGAAGCTGGACTGGCGAGTGTTATCCAGGAAAAAAAAAAACGAACAATGACTAAATAGCTTGTAGCTAGTTAGCTTCTGGAGGTTCTTGAGTGTGTTCTAAAAAAAAAATAAAAATAATAGCGATTCCGTATCACATTGGGTGAGGCAGGTTTCCGGAAGGTATAAACAAATTAAAAATCAAAAAGAGATAGAAAGTAAATATGGGTGTTTGGGACGCGGCGATGCAGACGGTTAGCCTGTGCTAGCAAGCTAACAGTTCGTAGATAGCTAGATAGCTAGTTGTGAAGATCCAGCTGAAAAATGTTCCGTTTGCGGTGGGAATCCGGGGAAGAATCCGGGGATGAAAAAATAAATAGGTCCGTTATGCTCTGGTTAGAGTCGCGTTGTTCGAACTGGCGAGAGCTTTCCGGGCTGAAGGTTAGCTGATGACCGGTTAGCTGAAGACCGCTAGCATGGCTAGTGGTTAGCTGGCTAGCTTCAGTTGAGGGGTTCCGGTTGCGAAGTAAATATAAATATAAATACTTTAGGAAAAATAGCTACATTGGGTGAGGCGGGTTTTGCAAGAGAGTATTTGGAAGCTTAGGTTTAGCACAAAGTTTTTAAAGAGATATGCGAAGAAAAATATGTAAAAAACAAAAAAGATATATACAGGGACACGACACGACAGGACTTACTGCTACGCCATCTTGGAACAATGATCATTGAACTGTGAACAGGTGTTTTTACAAGAGAATGGTTTTCAAAGCCTGGGCCTATTGATGCGATTGACAATTGTGCAGATCGAAATCGATGTAGGCTAAGGTTAGAGGGAAAATACATGCACATGGGCGCGCACACCCACAGATTGCCAGGAATCAGTGATGATGACTGCCCGGTGGGAGCGAACCATGCTGTGATTTGTGGCCAGAAGCGTTTTTCTCTCTTATCAATCAATATGGGGCTGTAACAGGCAACTGACAGCTAAAGTGTTTGGGGACTGATTGTGAAAAGGTAAGGCTCTGTCAGCCATTACACAACATAACCCCACTGGGGAAGAAGGCAACGGATGTGCCCGAAATGGCACCCTATTCCCTTCATAGTGCACTGTGGGCTTTGGTCACCATTAGGGCACTATAAAGGGAATAGGGTGCATTTGGGACACACCTTGAGAAATAGATTTGTCTGAGAGATGGTCTGATCTGGAGGCCTACCTGTGACCTGCAGCTTGTCCCCTGTGATGTCACACTTCAGGTAGAGGCGTCCCCTCCTCTCGGTGTGGTCCGTCCCACACATGCTGGGCACATTCATCACACACTGATTGTGCACGTTCATGTCACAGGCTGAAGGGGCGCAGACACACAGGAAGACAGACAGAAAGAGAGAGACAGCATTAAAGAGGTTACCAGGAGAGACGGAGAGGCAAACAAACTAAAAGAAGTTGGTTTAAGCAAAAACTGATGTGCTTTATTTATAAAGTCATAAGGCCAGGTGATGCTAGGGAATAATTTATATCACAAAACTGATTTCATCCTGAAAAAAATTGTAACTGTGCTGTTTACATGTGAAAACATGGATACTGTATCTCAAACACGCATCAGCATCTACAAACATAGCCTCAAATCAAAATCAAATCAAATGTTATTGGTCCCATAGACATGGTTAGCAATTAAAAACTTGTGTAGCGAAGTGCTTGTGCTTCTAGTTCCGACAGTGCAGTAATATCTAACAAGTAATCTAACAATTCCACAACAACAACCTAATACGCACAAATCTAGAAGGGATGAATGAGAATATGTACATATAAATATATGCATGAGCAATGGCTGAGCGGCATAGGCAAGGTGCAATAGATGGTATAGAATACAGTATATACATATGAGTAATTAAGATATGTAAACATTATTAAAGTGGCATTATTTAAAATGTCTAGTGATCCACTTATTAAAGTGGCCAGTGATTGGGTCTTAATGTAGGCAGCAGCCTCTCTGAGTTAGTGATTGCTGTTTAGCAGTCTGATGACCTTGAGAGAGAAGCTGTTCTTTAGTCTCTCGGTCCCAGCTTTGATGCACCTGTACTGACCTCGCCTTCTGGATGATAGCGGGGTGAACAGGCAGTGGCTCGGGTGGTTGTTGTCCTTGAACTTTTTGGCCTTCCTGTGACATCAGGTGCTATAGGTGTCATGGAGGGCAGGTAGTTTGCCCCCGGTGATGCGTTGTGCAGGCCGCACCACCCTCTGGAGAGCCTTGTGGTTGAGGGTGGTGCAGTTGCCGTACCAGGCTGTGATACAGCCTGACAGGATGCTCTCGATTGTGCATCTGTAGAAGTTTGTGAGTGTTTTTGGTGGCAAGACAAATTTCTTCAGCCCCTTGAGGTTGAAGAGGTGCTGTTGTGCCTTCTTCACAATGCTGTCTGTGTGGGTGGACCATTTCAGTTTGTCTGTGATGTGTATGCAGAGGAACTTAACTTTCCACCATCTCTACTGCTGTCCCTTTGATATGGATAGGGGGGTGCTCCCTCTGCTGTTTCCTGAAGTCCACAATCATCTCCTTTGTTTTGTTGAGTTGAGTTTGAGGTTGTTTTCCTGACGCCACACTCCGAGTGCCCCCATCTCCTCCCTGTCTCGTCGTTGTTGGTAATCAAGCCTACTACTGTTGTGTTGTCTGCAAACTTGATGATTGAGTTGGATGCCTGCATGGCCACGCAGTCATGGGTGCACAGGGAGTACAGGAGGGGGCTGAGCACACACCTTTGTGGGACCCCAGTGTTGAGGGTCAGTGAAGTGGAGATGTTGTTTCCTACCTTCACCACCTGGGGGGTGGTCCGTCAGAAAGTCCAGGACCCAATTGCACAGGGCGGGGTCGAGACCCAGGGCCTCCAGCTTGATGATGAGCTTGGAGGGTACTATGGTGTTGAATGCTGAACTGTAGTCAATGAACAGCATTCTTACATAGGTGTTCCTCTTGTCCTAGATGGGATAGGGCAGTGTGCAGTGTGATGGCTATTGCATCGTCTGTGGACCTGTTGGGGTGGTATACAAACTGAAGTGGGTCTAGGGTGGCCGGTAAGGTAGAGGTGATATGATCCTTGACTAGTTTCTCAAAGCACATCAAGATGACAGAAGTGAGTGCTACGGGGCGGAAGTCATTTTGAAGCATGTGGGGACAGCAGACTGGGATAGGGAGTGATTGAATATGTCCGTAAACCAGAGGTGGGACCAAGTCATTGTTTGAGTTTTGAGTCCTAAACAAGTCATAATGTGCTCTTTTTCACCTTTATTTAACCAGGTAGGCCAGTTGAGAACAAGTTCTCATTTACAACTGCGTCCTGGCCACGATAAAGCAAAGCAGTTTGACACATACAACAACACAGAGTTACACATTGAATAAACAAACATACAGTCAATAATACAGTAGAAAAGTCTATATACAGCATGTGCAAATGAGGTAAGATAAGGGAGGTAAGGCAATAAATAGGCCATGGTGGCGAAGTAATTACAATATACCAATAAAACATTGGAGTGAAAGATGTGCAGGAGATGAATGTGCTTTGTGTGCTCTTCACCAAACGTAATACCATTTCATATTTTTAACAAGAGTAATAGTTAGTATATTACATTTACACAAATCATGAATGCTTTTGAAAATATCTATATGTTTATTACTTACCAAATAAACATGATATTTCCATGGAAATACATGGATAGCCATGAGAAAGACACCCCACCCCCAATAGTGATCGACTATCGAGGATCGCTATGGGGCACAATCGGGCGATGTAAGCTTTGTACAATCACCCAACTTTGTTTTAGGAACGTCAGGCAGGATTTAGGCTACCAACTACCTAGCCAGTTGTAGGCTCAATCTTGGGTGCAATGATCACGTTCCCGCACTGACTGACTGTGTGGAGGCTCATTGATTTAACTTTACGCTAGCCTACATGATACACTAGTAAAGCAATAAAATATACAGCTGTCGGCTATATTAGCCACAACTTATCGTTCTTTGTACAGCTTCAAATGTGGAACAAAGTTGGAATTTTTTTTAAAACTTCTTCCTCAGCTGGCACAATTTGATTGGCTGCTGTACGATTCAAACTGTAATCCGTTAAATGAAGAGTTGATGCGCTGCACACTTTTTTTAATAGAATCATTTTTTATATTTGGGCTTGGGGAGGGTATCAAGTCAGGTCGAGTCATAAGGCTCAAGTCCATGTCAAGTCACGAGTCATTGGTGTTAAAGTCAAAGTCAAGTCCAAGTCATCATATTTGTGATTCGAGTCCACACCTCTGACGTAAACACACCAGACAGCTGGTCTGCACATGCTCTGAGGACGCGGCTAGGGATGCCGTCTGGGCCAGCAGCCTTGCGAGGGTTTAACACGTTTAAATGTTTTACTCACGTCGGCCACGGAGAAGGGGAGGGGGGGCGCAGTCCTTGTAAGCGGACCGCGACGGTGGCACTGTATTATCCTCAAAGCGGGCAAAGAAGGTGTTTAATTTGTCTGGAAGCAAGACATCGGCGTCCGTGACGTGGCTGGTTTTCTTTTTGTAGTCCATGATTTCCTGTAGACCCTGCCACATAAGTCTTGAGTCTGAGCTGTTGAATTGCGACTCCACTTTGTCCCTGTACCGGCATTTCGCTTGTTTGATTGCCTTGGGGAGGGAATAACTACATTGTTTGTATTCAGCCATATTCCCAGACTTCTTTCAATGGTTAAATGCGGTGGTTCGCGCTTTCAGTTTTGCCCGAATGCCGCCATCCATCTACGGTTTCTGGTTAGGGTAGGTTTAATAGTCCCAGTGGGTACAACATCTCCAATGCACTTCCTAATAAACTAACTCACCGAGTCACCGTATAGGTCGATGTTGTTCTCTGAGGCTAACCGGAACAAAACCCATATTGCCTCTAGTCTATAACATGGCAACACACAATTAAAAACATATGATAATCTAAATTGCAGTAGGATTAGAACAGCCAGCATGTGCCAAACTCATTTTCCAACGATAACCTAATCCCTATTTATATATAGCCCTGAGTCATAATTAGTATTACATGCCAGCTCTGGTGAAGAGATATGATGCACTATTTACCATTGAATTAAAGTAATTTGTGCTTTATCACATATAAAATCATAAACTTGAGGGAATTGTACTAATAAAGGCCCGCAGCAGCTTTGATAATGTATATTTAAAGATCTCTGGATAGAGTGAATCATGTGAATCGTGTGTGGGTTTCAGAGGGGAAACTGCTGGAAGGAATGGACAGAAAACAGAAATGCAGTTTTAAATAACGGGAATCATCTTTGGGCAATAAAAAAAAATCTGTGCAGTATGAGCGACGTCGATAAAGTTGTGTTCAAAGTATATTTAAACCTATCTAAAGCCTTGTTTCCATTGGAAGTTTGAAATCAACCCGGGTTGGACTTGGTGGGTTAGCGCATATCGTGTTCCACTGCTTCAAGAATTTAGAAATGATGCCATGTTGCTAGGTAGCCAATGTGACTGGCTTTACTAATGTTACTGACTTACAGTTCAAATAAGAAAGTTAGTAAATTGTAATCCATTCATTAGGCATTCATCTATGGATTTCACATGACTGGGAATACAGATATGCATGTTTTGGTCACAGATTCCTTAAAAAAAATGCTTTGTTCACAACGTTGACATCAGCAAACCTCTCGCCCATCCAATGCCATACATGTGGTCTGCAGTTGTGAGGCCGGTTGGAAGTACTGACAAATTCTCTCAAATTAGGTTGGAGGCGGCTTATGACAGATAAATTAACATTAACTGATCTGGCAACAGCTCTGGTGGACATTCCTGCAGTCAACATGCCAATTGCACACTCCTTCAAAACTTGAGACATCTGAGGCATTTTGTTGTGTGACAAAACTGCACATTTCAGAGCTGCCTCTTATCCCCAGTACAAGGTGCACTTGTGTAATGATCATGCTCTTTAATCAGCTCCTTGATATGCCACACCTGTCAGGTGGATGGATTATCTTGGCAAAGGAGAAATATTCACTAACAGGGATGTAAACAAATTTGAGCAAAACATTTTTAGAGCAATACGTTTTTTAGGCATTTGGAATATTTATGGGATCTTTTATTCCAGCTCATGAAACAATGGACTAACACTCTACATTTTTGTTCCGTGTAGCTTGCTAGCTAGCTAACCAGACGACATCAGTGAGATCAACCGCGATGGACGTAACATCAGCGCTCCATTACTGGTTAGATTGGCCATAGCCAGGTGCAGCGCGTGTCCTCTTAAGGTTTATATCGCAGGTTGTGTATAGTGATCCCCAGTCTAAGTGGATGACGAGGTACATTACTCACTGTCACACTTCATCCCCTGGTGGAGAGAGCCACAGTCTAAGTGGATGACAAGGTACATTACTCACTGTCACACTTCATCCCCTGGTGGATGAGACCGTACAGGAGAGAGCCACAGTGGTCGCAGAAGGTGGGGCTGCCATAGGTGTGGATCTTAAACTTGTGCTTGGTTCTAGGGTCCTGCAAAGACAAAAGAGACATGGTAAGTTAGTTAAGTATGATCATGTATAATACGCAGTATGATCAGAGTGGTGTCCCATGGAAAGAAAAGGTACCCAAATGAATGTAGAGTGTAGAGTTTGAAAAAAGTGTTTAATTAACTTCAGTCTGCACAGTTCAAGTTCCTTTTCCACAGATACAGTAATGATGGAAAAGCTGTTCAACTGAGCCAGACATGGCAGGATATGAAAAATATAGGAGAGTAATAATTGGAGTCGATATTTGAGATAACATGAGATGAGTCAGCGCTAGTCATTTCATTTGAATGGAAAACTTTTTAAACTTGTACTGTCTATATAAAGAATGTTCTACAGCACTGGCTTGACAAAGTATCTTTCAATGAGGAAAAGAAGCAAACATGAAATGAATTAAACAGACAAGGCCAAGGGCAAAATCATTTCTGCAAGGACCGTTGTAATATTGAAATAGGGCCATTTTGTACAGAATTCAAAATGAGAGGATACTGTACTTTTCGAAATAGAACCATCACACTCTCCAAACCTCTAATTCTATTGTGCACTGACTGGCTTCTGTTAAATGGTCTGTAAAATAAAATAATAAAAAGCTGTCAAAAAGCATGTCCCCCGCAGGCTCAGAAATTCCAGCGCTGATTGTGCATTGATTGCAATCAACACGCTTGCTTTTTACATTTTTATTAACCACGTGGACCAATACCCACGTGTCCAATTAATTAACTTCAGCCACACTTGAAAATCCAACTTCTACAGTAGGTCAACCACTGTAGACTCATTGTCTGAGCCACAGCCATGGCTGCACCTCATGTTACCTCTGGACTTTGGATGAGCTGGAACTAATCTACTGTACTACAGTACTCTTAGTGCAACTCCTACATACGGTACGCAGCGCCATCAGAAAGTATTCACACCCCTTGACCTTTTTCACATTTTGTTGTGTTACAATGTGGGATTACAATGAATTGAATTGTCATGTTTGGTCTATGATCTACACAAAATACTCTAATGTCAAAGTGGAAGAACATTTGGAAAATTGATTTAGGATTGACATAAAGGGGTTGAATATTTATTAAAGGGTTTCTGAAGGCACTGTACTGCGACAAACAAAGAAATGGAACAGTGACTTTGTAGCAGTAGTGTACACAACATTACATTCCGAACTGGTAATAGCAGCAAAAACAGTCTACATCTTTTGGGCGAAAATGTGTCACTCCGTAATTGGTTTGTGTGAGGCAAAGAGCAACAGACCATGGCCTTCATGTATCAGTTCAGTACCTGGCTAATACACAACCCCGTCCTCCAGGCGATGCTGGTGCATTTGAAATCAGTCTTATACACTATTAACGATTTGGTATACATTGTGGGGGAAAAATGGTTTTAATGGAGAATCACAGTATATCAATCTACTTCAAAGAGAGTAGGTGAGAAACTGATTGGATGACTAGCAGATGATGTCAGAAAAGTCAAGGATAGATATTATACACCGATGTTGACTTGGGGTTTCACTAGAGTTGTAGACATGTTCTAGTAATGTATATCATTATAAAATAACATGTATGAACTGACGTCAGTACCCCGGGTGTTCAGAGTAGAAGTTGGCCTTAGACACAGATCTAGGATCAGCTTTCACTCCTCAAACTGGAACTTCAACAATTGGAGGGAGAAAAAAAAATACTGATCTTAGAGGCAACTTCATCCTACTACACTACTTTTCCGAAGGAGAAAATACCCAAACAATCCTTAGTGAATGATTGGTTACTACGGTCATTGGTATAACATGACAACATGAGTCATAATAGGATACGAAGAGCTCGAAGAGCTCAAAGGAGTAGAAATTTTAACAACCTTTGACACTATCTTTCAGACTTGCAGGCCACGGTTGACTGACACAGAGCGTTGGGCATATTTTCCTTGTTTCCCTCTACAATGAGCCATGTGTGTGTATCAAAACAGTAGACTTCTGACACCATATTATCTTCTGACATGAGTATCTCTCCCTGCTGATCACTGGATCGTCAAGGAAACCTACGAAGTCGGTATACAGCCCTCCAGCAGCCATCTGCAACAGCTGGATAGGTGTGCTGTGAAACTGATCCCAGACCAGGGCCGGAGCGTTATTGAGGCCCAAAGAGCATCGAGTGCCAATGTAATATACCTCTAAGATCAAATAGGATAATATGTCCAAGATCAAACGTGACCATATATTTACATAGCGGGGTCAACAGCCCCTATTTAGAATCAGGCCAACGGTACAGCTTTACGAGACGCAACACCTCATCAGATCCTTGTCCGGTCTGGAGTTTGGATAGTCAAATCGCGGCAATTATCATAAGGACTCACTTCGATATCCACCGAGAACAGGAAGTCAGAAATAACAGAGTTAGTCCTACAGGGGCCGGTCAGAACAGTGTGTACCGAGCTTCGCTGGAAATGAAATCCGTTGTAAATCTATTGCCCAGAGTGTAATAACAGGAATAAATCAATAAAACCGTATAAAAAAGATAGAAGTGAAGTCAATTACGATGTTCAAAGAGATGTGGATGATAACGGCATTAAAGAGATCAATGAGATAGTGATATGGCAAAGAAGAAGATGAGATGGGGCTCGACATGGAGAAAATCTATTTCATATAACTATCTCCGGGCCTCAACGCATACAAGCTGCTGATGTGCGCCTTAAAAGAGTATAATAAATCAATTGAACATATGCCACCACAATAAATCCACAGTTTATTTCAGTTCGGTCTAAAGAAACGTTATTATATGAAGAAAATGTATTTCAGAAGAACAGAATATGAGTTGACCTGCTGTATGTTATCTGGCGATGCTCCATGCCATAGGCTGTAGCCTTGTTCATTTAGCATGTTGAGCATAAAAGTGATCATTTGGGAAAAGGTGCTAGATTTAGCACCTAATGCTAGACTTAGAGTTATTTGGCAACTTTAGTTGTACATGATACAAACCTTAGAATTTCTTAGAAATCTAAATATGGGCTGCATGATGCGACTACAGGCTACTGATGATTTGAGAAAGTTGCACTCTGTTCCTTGCCTCAAGGCTGCACACGCTGTTCCTCTCATCAAGTGATCATATTTTCACCCATCAGACTATTCTCAATTTAATCTGGTCTTTACTCATTTGTAAAAACACGTTTTGATTTAGAGTGGCCCATTTTCCGCCCAAACTCTGAATGCCACAGGCTCTCCAACCTTGTTCCTGCAGCTACCCAGTGTTTAACTCAGGAAACCAAGTGAAATCTGTTCGGGAACACCGATAGTAACATACTTTCGCAACGAAACATATTTCAGCACCTCTGCACGCTCGATAAATGAATGAAGGAGAAAGAGGAGGAGATGGAAATGAGTGGTGGGGAGATATTCTGTATCGCTAAAAAGGTAATGTGTCACCCAATTAATTATTCAAATTCCCTATTACTAGGCATTTCAAAATCGCCCTGCACATTCAATGAGCCTAGCGCTATACGTTCTCTCCCAGACTTGTGGATAGAAATGTTGGAGCTTAGCATAAGGTAGTCTAACCAGTCCATCCGGTATGCATGAAACAGCCCACACTCAAAGGTCATTACTCAAATTTGTTTAATTTTGGAGAAGAGACTAGACCAATTTATGCACCAAAGACATCTTATATCAGTTTATGATGTATTTCTGCCATGCATAGGCTATGTATTGAATAACAGCACAATCATTGGGTTCATGCATAAGCCCTATTCTACATATGGGTGTTTTGAATGAATCATCACCTTAGAAAGCACTGTCCATTTTGTTGTGTTAGGCTTTGAAACAACCTCCACAATGGCCACTCTTCACACTCACTTTCAACCTGCTGTTGAACTTCTTTCTTCAAATTGATCACAGTGAGGTGAGTTTTAAAAACATGATTCTTCTTTGAGGATGTTTGATGTGATTTTTGATTGCATTTGCAGTGATGTCAGAGTGGTTAGAGGGCCAATAGAGCCCTGAGTACCAGGCCGTTAGCAACCTGATGGTCATTAGCAAGTTGGGTACTACCAAGGCATGTCCAGTGTGTATAACAGGAGCATAATAATCTACGGTAGCCCTTACCCTAAAAAGGGAATGGTCTCCTCAGTATGTGGTTTGAAAGTGATCTACAGTGCATTCGGAAAGAATTCTGACCCCTTGAATTCTTCCACATTTTGTTACGTTACAGCCTCATTTTAAAATGGATTAAATGGTTTGTTTTTTTCCTCATGAATCTTTTTGAGAAATCAAAAACAGGTTTTTACCATAAAGGCCTGATTGGTGGAGTTCTGCAGAGATGGTTGTCCTTCTGTAAGATTCGCCCATCTCCACAGAGGAACTCTGGAGCTCTGTCAGAGTGACCATCGGGTTCTTGGTCACCTCCCTGACCAAGGCTCTTCTCCAGATCTGTGCCTCGACACAATCCTGTCTCGGAGCGCTACGGATAATTCCTTCAACTTCATGGCTTAGTTTTTGCTCTGACATGCACTGTCAACTGTGGGACCTATAAAGTATTTCTGTTTAAACATTTCTAAAAACGTGTTTTCACTTTGTCATTATGGGATATTGTGTATGTAATTTTAAGGCTGTAAAGTAACCAAATCTGGAAAAAGTCCAGGGGTCTGAATACTTATAATTAACCTATAAAGGGAAATGTCTATTTTACAGCTTACTTTGCTGTTGAACTATGATATGAAAGAGTGTAATGCATGCCTATAAACTCTGAAGCGTAATGTTATAACCGTAGAATTAGGAATTCGAATACTAAGGGACTTAATAGGATCTCTATGGTGACAATATTCACGTTTACACTTTGCAGTCAGTTGATTCAATGATGCAGTCATTCGTTTCAACGCAAACTAATTCAATTGGCTTGCCTGTCACATTTATGAACTCAGTTTCTTGCTCGCAGGTCGTTTCGTTTTTCAATACTGCAACGTTTTATGGATGAGAAAACCATTCCAGCTATCGCTCGACTGAATCTCCCTTTGGGGCAATTTCTAAAGTAAACAGGTGACACAATCTCTACCTTGGACAAATATGGGAGAAGGTAAGTAAAGTCGCATGTCCTATCTTGCACATAATCTCCTGACGAAACAAAGCACAAATGTAAATACAGTAGGGAGTTGTCATCTCTTTCTGTAGCCTGTGCTGGATAGAGGCGATGCCAGATGGATCATGGCATTGCAATAGCATAGCAAACAGATCAAGTTGTTCTGTGACGTGGTTGGAGGCCTGATGTAAATAGCGTATCAGCATCATGGAAGGGAGTGCATTGAAAGTTGCATGTGTGTACACGTGTTACTAATTTTATGAAAAATGGCACATTGAAAGTACGGAAAATCTGATCGGATATTCATTAGCGGCACGCATCACAGTCCCTACTCATAATCCATACTCAATTGGAGTATAATGCCAACTGTGTGTCACTCACTCACAGCCGAAGCGTCACCTGAATTGAATTGTCAATATGCCATGACTAGGACTATGCCTCAGTACTCAAACTGCATGGATTCATTCATACTGCCCATGCATTCAACAGTGTTTCCCCCCCTCTATTTCAGCCATAAACCTCTTTTAGAGAGTTCAATTCAATTTTAAGTCGATTTGCATTGAGAACCCCATCCAGACTACCCCTTTGCAATGAATTCCATTTGATGTGAACACAATTTTAAGTGGATTTGCATTGAGAACCCCATCCAGACTACCCCTTTGCAATGAATTCCATTTGATGTGAACACAATTTTAAGTGGATTTGCATTGAGAACCCCATCCAGACTACCCCTTTGCAATGAATTCCATTTGATGTGAACACAATTTTAAGTGGATTTGCATTGAGAACCCCATCCAGACTACCCCTTTCCAATGAATTCCATTTGATGTGAACACAATTTTAAGTGGATTTGCATTGAGAACCCCATCCAGACTACCCCTTTGCAATGAATTCCATTTGATGTGAACACAATTTTAAGTGGATTTGCATTGAGAACCCCATCCAGACTACCCCTTTGCAATGAATTCCATTTGATGTGAACACCTGGCTGTTTATAAAATTGGAAACCTCTCGGAGCGCTGCTCTCTTTTCCAGGAAAGTGGGGATAAACGTATGCTCCCGCTGAATGAAGCTCGGAGCGCTGCTCTCTTTTCCAGGAAAGTGGGGATAAACGTATGCTCCCGCTGAATGAAGCTCGGAGCGCTGCTCTCTTTTCCAGGAAAGTGGGGATAAACGTATGCTCCCGCTGAATGAAGCTCGTGAAACGCAGCCAAAAATATCTCTTCAGTTCCTTGAGACACAATCGTACACTGTCTGCCAAAAAGGGAACACACTTAATGAAAGAAGAGGGAGAGAAAGGGAACGATGCGATGTGTCTTTTTGATGGGTGATCGAGAGCTAAGCAGGAGGTAACGATGTGATTCACTCTGTAATTTATCCTTGTGGCACAGTGACACCTGGGTGATATCACTCAGAGCTGAGTGATATCGACGAATATCTATCTAATATCTAATATCTAGATAAATTGTCTGAATTGACGAGATAATGTTAAATAGAACAATAGGTTTATAATGATCCTTTAAACTACTACTACTACCTTGATGGTAGCCATCAATTGTCCTGTTATTAACAACCGCACATATTAGCAAAGTTATTTAATTTCAAACTTCACATTTCTCTAGTATAGGCTACTTATTGCAATGAACGATATCAGCAAAACGCCTGCGATAAGGGACCGGTATGGTCGGCGTCTCATCTCTCCAGCTCCCCAGCTGTCTCACATTACATTTGGAATTAACTGGGCACCTTGGCGCAGACCCCTTCAAAATCGCTTCAATTTCCCACCTTCATCCCACTCCATCCCCTTGTCGTGTTGGATGATACATTAAAGCCCCGGAATAAAAGTGTCTGAGTGAGTGTTTGTATTTTAATTGCATTGTCGTCTCCTGCTTCTCATTCTCACACACGGCAAACACCCCCTAATTAGCTGTCCGCACTGTGTTTTCGGCGAAGCAGACCGGTCTGGTTAAAAGGAGAGGAAGGGAGAGAGACAGCAAGACAGAGACGCAGGCAGAGAGAGAGAGAGAGAGAGAGAGAAAGGGGTTGTCGCGCCAGCTGCAGTTACTCATGTCCACCCACGCATATCTGATCCTGAAGGATTATCCACTTGTGTTCCATCCCTTGCCTTGTTCTCTCCTTCCAAGGAACGAATAAGAGGAGGGGAGGAGAGTTCAGCTGTAGAGGACTTTATCTATTGTTTTTCATCTCTGGTCACGTAGGTTAGCATGGGTAAAGAAAACGCTTGCAGACTGGGTTAGGATTTCACTTCACAAGATAATTCACAGGACGCCTAGAGGAAAGTTATAAGGAGAGACTGTTAAATCCTCATTGTGGATATAAATTAGCAAGCTTTTAATAGGACTGTATATCAGCAAGCTTTTGTCATTCAGGTGCGTGTTATCAATTCCCCGTGACAGATATGCAAGGCACTACATAAATGGTCACTGGGGAGAGACCCGATGTCTCAGACTTTGGCCGTATTACCTCTAAACGAGTACATCTGACCAGAGGATGGTGGGGAATGTGGATTGTCTCTCATTAGGATCTAATTGGGCCTTTGGCCTTGGTCATTCAGGTCAGACCTTGTGCTACGTTATAGCGAAGGGTTTCCCCAAACTCGGTCCTCGGGACCACAGGTGGTGCACGTTTTGGTTTTTGCCCTAGCACTACAAAGTTGATTCAAATAACCAACTTATTATCCAGCTTTGATGATTTGTATCAGCTGTGTCGTGCCCCCAGGAGTTTGGGAAACCCTGCATTAGCGTAGCATTTAGCGTAGCATTCTGGGGTATCGGGTTACAGGGTTATAGGAGATGATTGACTGGTTTGTACAGGGAAAAAGTCATTACAGCTAGATGGAGTAACAACATCAGCATGGATCTTGGCTGGGCAAAGTAGAGGACAAATTGATTCTTAATTGAGATTGATGGGCAAAATCGATCTATTTCTGCAACCGATGGCTACTCGTGATTATATCGCACAATGACAAACACATTAATGAAAAACAAATATTAAAAATCAATTTGCATGCTAACTTAGTGTTTTTCTTTTTAGCAAATCGGTGCCTGGTTTGCTCTTGGACATAGTGGTCCTCTCCTCCGCAAGTTAATGAGAGAGGCTGGAGAGAAGTGTGGGCGTGACCCGAACCAACCAGGCAATTAAGTAGTGTGTGTGTGTGTGTGTGTGTGTGTGTGTGTGTGTGTGCGCGTGCGTGGAGCACGGAGGTAGGTGACAGCATTACATCATCTAGTAATGGGACACAGTGAGCTGGGATCATCAAATCTGACCTGCTCCCGAATTGGACTTATGCCTACGCTCATCCTGGGGAACTACTGGGTATGCATGCTTTTGGACCAGACCTAACATTATAACACACCCGATTCTAAGCTAAGCCACGTTCTGATATACAGAAAGTACTCACACACCTTGACTTTTCCTGCATTTTGTTGTGTTACATGGTGGGATTGAAATGGATTAAATTGAGATTGTGTGTCACTGGCCTACACAGAATAACCCACAATGTCAAAGTGGAATACTGTTTTTAGACATTTTAAGTCAATAAGTATTCAATCCCTTTGTTATGGCAAGCCAAAATAAGTCCAGGTGTAAACATTTGCTTAACAAGTCACATAAACTGCATGAACTCACTCTGTGTTCAATAATATGTTTACCCAGACTATTTGGGTCGTTTAAGAAGGGCTCACCGTAGCCGGCTAGCCTCGGACCAACAACCTTGTAGTTACTCCACAATACTAACCTAATGACAGTGAAAAGAAGGAACAGTACAGAAGGAGTGCACAGAATAAACATATACTAAAGTAAAACTGCAAGAAATGTGGCAAATAAATCAACTTTATGTCCTGAATACTTTTTTGTATTTTATTTTTTTATTTCACCTTTATTTAACCAGGTAGGCAAGTTGAGAACAAGTTCTCATTTACAATTGCGACCTGGCCAAGGTAAAGCAAAGCAGTTCGACACATACAACAACAGAGTTACACATGGAGTAAACAAACATACAGTCAATAATACAGTAGAAAAATAAGTCTATATACAATGTGAGCAAATGAGGTGAGATAAGGGAGGTATAGGCAAAAAAAATACAAAGGGGGAAAATGTTTGGGGAAAATCTAACATCATCACTGAGTACCACTCTTCATATTTTCAAGCATGGTGGTGGCTGCACTATGTTATGGGTATGCTTGTCATCGGCAAGGACTAGGTACTGTCGTTTTTTGGGATAAAAATAAACAAAATAGAGCTAAGCACAGGCAAAATCCTAGAGAAAAACCTGGTTCAGTCTGCTTTCCAACAGACACTGGGAGACAAATGGACCTTTCAGCAGGAAAATAACCTAAAACAAGACCAAATATACACTGGAGTTGCTTACCAAGACGACTGAGTGGCATAGTTACTGTTTTGACTTAAAATCGTCTTGAAAATCTATTGCAAGACTTGAAAATGGCTGTCTAGCGATGATCAACAACCAACTTGACAGAGCTTGAAGATTTTTTTAAAGACTAATATTGTACAATCCAGCCGTGCAAAGTTCTTACAGGACTTATCCAGAAAGACTCACAGCTGTAATCGCTGCCAAAGGTCATTCTAACAAATATCGACTCAGGGGTGTGAATACTTGTGTAAATGATACATTTCTGTATTTCTGTTGTAATAAATAATAAAAGATGGGTGAGAGAAAAACATCTATTTCATCCATTTTGAATTCAGGCTGTAACACAACACAATGTGGAATAAGTCACAGGGAGTGAATACTTTCTGAAGGTACTGTAGCTACTATGGAAAAAAATCTAATAGGGGGACCAGAGCAGCTATAAGAGTATATTAACATTTCATGGCTTATATAGACAATCAAAGAGTACTTAAAAGGTAGACTCTGCAATATGGCGTTGATGTACAAAGTAAAACAGCAGTAGTGTGTCAACTAAGAGCGTTGAAGCGCGAAGCTAAACTTCTCCGCCGTTTCGGTCCCGTTGCTACCACACTGTGACAACGTGAAGGGAGCCTGTGCAAATGCGCAGATGCTGTGTGTGTGTGTGACTGTGTGAGAGTCTTGCATCTCGCTCATCGCAATATCTACGGTGCTGCTCATGGCAACGTTATCCCGCTGAGTCTACCGTTAAGAGGGGGCCAATCTCCGGACAATTTACTATAAGGAAATAAAAAGCGCTCTCATTCTGAGAAAATTTGAGTAATAGTGAAGATTAAAAACAGTGATTGGCCGTTCTTTTAGGGGAAATGAAAGTACATACCATCATCATCTGGAGGTTGTGTTTGTGACGCATTGATAAAAATGACTTGGTCATACTGAATAGGCCAAAGACCCAGGAGGCAAAAAAATGATTTAAAATGCAGGCAATCAACAGTGGAAAAACATCTGATCACATCAGAAGTTCTTTAATTTTTTTAATAAACAACATGGTTGTCCATTTTCTTCTTCACTCTGTTCATCTCTGTGCAGTAAAGACACGTCTGTTGTGCAGTAGCAGGCCTACAGTTCTAGCCTACAGCTACATGGCTTTATTCTTATATATTCATAAAAAACATGTGATTAAAATGGCAATACATTGTCACCTACGAAGCACGACCTTGATTACAATGACAATACATTGTCACCTACGAAGTACAACCGTGATTACAATGACAATACACTGTCACCTACAAAGCACAAATGTCATTAAAATTCCAATACACTGTTACCTACAAAGCACAAACGTGATTAAAATGCCAATACACTCACCTACGAAGCACAAATGTGATTAAAATGCCAATACACTGTCACCTACGAAGCACAAACGTGATTAAAATTCCAATACACTGTTACCTACAAAGCACAAATGTCATTAAAATGCCAATACACTGTTACCTACAAAGCACAAACGTGATTAAAATTCCAATACACTGTCACCTACAAAGCACAAATGTCATTAAAATGCCAATACACTCACCTACGAAGCACAAATGTAATTAAATGCCAATACACTGTCACCTACGAAGCACAAATGTCATTAAAATGCCAATACACTGTCACCTACGAAGCACAAATGTCATTAAAATGCCAATACACTGTTACCTACGAAGCACAAACATGTGATTCAAATATAAATACACTGTTACCTACAAAGCACAAATGTGATTAAAATGCCAATACACTGTCACCTACGAAGCACAAACGTGATTAAAATGCCAATACACTCACCTACGAAGCACAAATGTCATTAAAATGCCAATACACTGTTACCTACAAAGCACAAATGTCATTAAAATGCCAATACACTGTTACCTACAAAGCACAAATGTCGTTAAAATGCCAATACACTGTTACCTACAAAGCACAAATGTCATTAAAATGACAATACACTGTCACCTACAAAGCACAAATGTCATTAAAATGCCAATACACTTACCTACAAAGTACAAACGTAATTAAAATGTCAATACACTTACCTACAAAGCACAAACGTAATTAAAATGTCAATACACTGTTACCTACGAAGCACAAACATGTGATTTAAATATAAATACACAGTTTCCTATGAAGCACAAACACGTGATTAAAATGTCATTACACTTACCTATTAAGCGCTCTCACCCATGCAGTAACCTTACCAAAATATTATGGCACTGTACTAGGTGCACCAAGCTGCTAGTCACTAGGCTGCAGGGATAAATTGAGCTGTATTTTAAAGGGCCACTTGTCAAGGACATAAGCCCATTTATTTCATGAATGGATCAATGTCTCACATACCATTCTGGGGAAAGCTATTTTTTCAGGTTATTTTTCCATGCAGTAAGCAAGGAGAGACCTCTGGGAGAAATCCAGGCAAAACATCAATATGTTTGATCCTATATGAGATGTCAATCTCCACAACTATATCCTGTGTGAACCATGGCTCTTCCCATACACTCTTGGGGAAAAAAAGGTGCTACCTGGAACCTAAAAAGGGTTCTTCGGCTGTCCCAATAGGAGAACCCTTTGAAGAACAATTTTTGGATCCAGGTAGAACCCTTTTGGGTTCCATGTAGTATCCCTTTTCCCCAGAGGATTCTACATGGTACCCCAAAAATGTCTACCTGGAACCAAAAAGGGCTTTACCTGGACCCAAAACGGGTTCTCCTATGGGACCAGCTAAAGAACCCTTTAAGAACCCTTTTTTCTAAGTGTACCATTTCTCTGATTCTCATGTATACCAGTGTTTTTAACCCTCTTCTTCTCTATAGCTTTATTTGCAGCTAGAATGAGGGGCATTCTTCTGGGAAATGTGTCGGTGTGTGTAGTTTCTAGCTTGCTGGATGAGAGGTATCGGCTTTCATCGTCGGCTTTCATTGGACTACCTTAAATCAAGTAAGTGTGTGTGTGGTGACCGATGAGCGGGGCTATCTGTGGCATTGAATCGCAGATCAAAAAGAGTCGAGGGCATTAGCTGATCAAACGGCTGTCGAGGCCGAGTGGGGAGGTAGATGAAAACCGACGCCGCCACCGCCACACTGTCGGAACCAGTCGCTAATTAGCAGGCCTCATGCACTTCCTCTCTTAGCGTTTCCTAATTAGCGCAGCTTAATTAGCACTGCCATCGCCAACCAGCGCTGGTTAATTATCCATCTGCCGGGGCGGTGCAGCAGGGCATCCCCCCAAAAAAGGGGGGCGGGTGGGGGCTCAGTTGATGTCAGCAAGTCTGCTGGGGTCGATTGGGATCTTCCAATTTTTCACTAAATACTGTACATTAGTGATACATTCAACATGCCTGGATGAGGAAGTTCATGACTTGAGGAGCTTACTAGAATGCTATTGTCAACTTAAGACTGAAAATGGTCTTGTTGATTACATATCATACAACAAGAGAAGAAGAATACTTCAAACTAAACTAAAGAGTATAAAATAGAATGGCATAAATCAGATGCTTCCATTCATAGAGACTTCCAAAACAAACCACACTTCCACCAAGCCCTCCATGTCCCCCCCCCCACTCACCCCTCCTTTACAGCTAGTTGATTGACGGTCCCGTAAGCTGTGGAATCACTGACCATGACCGTGACAGCAATATATAAATACCATGGTCCATTCACTAACTCTCCCCTCGACAGAGCTCATCTGTCAGCGGCGTGGCTGTTGGTAGCAGCTGCTGTCGTCAGCTCCGGGGCTAGCCGGCTACCGTGTGCCCTTCTTAAAGACCCAAAGACCCTCGATCTATGCCAACAGGGAGGCTTTGCGAGGCTAGCATTGTGCGCTAACCACTGTGCAAACCTGAGGCAGACGCGGTTAGCGGTAGCGCTAACAGACCAGGGCCATTGTAAAGAGTGTTGATCCGGTCACCAGGGGTTGTGTGTTGCCTATCGAGCGTATCATCGATCCGTTCCAGTCGGAAGGCAGTGGCAGTGTCCCAAATGGCGCCCTATTCCCTATGTAGTCCACTACTTTTGACCAGAGTTGACTCAAAAGTAGGGCAGTAAAATGGGAATAGGGCGCCATTAGAGACGTACCCAGTTTGACAAGCAGCCAATCCGTCCTTTGAAACACCTGATAAAGTGGGGTGGCTGTTATGTTCTATTCACTTTAGATCAAAGGTCTTTCCAACATCAATGGAGTCTGGAGCAGTAGGAGTCTTCTACTGTAGGTCTACCAGTAAGCACATTCAATAATATATCCCCCATCCCCTCGCATAAGAGACAGCAGTGGAGAGATACAATGATAGATGGAAAGAGAAAGGGAAGAAGGGAGAGAGAGAGACAATAATGGTGTGTTTGGTGGGTCATTTTGGGCCAGAGTAGGGTACCAGTCATTCAAGTGTTTGCTCTCTTTCCATCCCCATCCTATCTCTGTAATCAATCTGGCTCCTCTGAGCAGGTAACTGCAGTCTCATCCAATCATTAGGGCTCTTACTGGGAGTCTAGGGTGACCAACCTCCACTCTGGGCCAATTAGGGGAGGTCCTCTAAGACTGCTATCGGCATGTACTATCATCCCCACTCACTCACAATACTGCATTACAATCCAATCACGCCCACACACTTTTCCACTGGAGGACCTAAACAACACTCAGAACATGGCCCTGGGCAAGAAGTAGTGCTGGAGCCAATAGAAATTAGATTTGAATGGAAATCAAACGTGCATTGCAATGTCAGAATGGGAGTTGTTGGATATTGAGTGCAATTTCAAGTGAACTCACAAAAGGAATTTCAAGGAGTGTTTGCGTTGAGAATGTACTTGTAATGTACCGTATGAGGGTTTGAAAATGAGATGTGCTAACGTTGGGTCAGTTGCTCAACATCAATGTCCTGTCTAAAAGACATACTCTTTCTATAGATCATAAGATCATTTTGAATTCTTTTTTTTTTCAAGCAATATAGATATACTATTTCTATGTTTGAATTTCCCCCAAAGGACATTGATGTTGAACAGCTAACCCAATGTCTGTCTACCCAAAGGCTGCTTCCTCCCTCTCTCCCTTTCTTAATCCAGCAATCCATCCATCTTTCCACTCCACATCCATCCATCCATCCTTCCACTCCACATCCATCCTTCCACTCCACATCCATCCATCCATCCATCCTTCCACATCCATCCATCCTTCCACTCCACATCCATCCTTCCTTCCTTCCACTCCACATCCATCCATCCTTCCACTCCACATCCATCCATCCTTCCTTCCTTCCACTCCACATCCATCCATCCTTCCACTCCACATCCATCCATCCATCCATCCTTCCACTCCACATCCTTCCACTCCACATCCATCCATCCTTCCTTCCACATCCTTCCACTCCACATCCATCCATCCTTCCTTCCACATCCATCCTTCCTTCCACTCCACATCCATCCATCCTTCCACTCCACATCCATCCATCCTTCCACTCCACATCCATCCATCCATCCTTCCACTCCACATCCATCCATCCATCCATCCTTCCACTCCACATCCATCCATCCTTCCACTCCACATCCATCCTTCCTTCCTTCCTTCCACATCCATCCTTCCTTCCTTCCACATCCATCCTTCCTTCCACTCCACATCCATCCATCCTTCCACTCCACATCCATCCATCCTTCCACTCCACATCCATCCATCCTTCCACTCCACATCCGTCCACTCCACATCCATCCATCCTTCCTTCCACTCCACATCCATCCTTCCTTCCACTCCACATCCATCCATCCTTCCAACTCCACATCCATCCATCCATCCTTCCACTCCACATCCATCCATCCATCCTTCCACTCCACATCCATCCATCCATCCATCCTTCCACTCCACATCCATCCATCCTTCCACTCCACATCCATCCATCCTTCCACTCCACATCCATCCTTCCTTCCACTCCACATCCATCCATCCTTCCACTCCACATCCTTCCTTCCTTCCTTCCTTCCTTCCTTCCTTCCTTCCTTCCTTCCTTCCTTCCTTCCTTCCTTCCTTCCACATCCATCCTTCCTTCCTTCCACATCCATCCTTCCTTCCACTCCACATCCATCCTTCCTTCCACATCCATCCTTCCTTCCACATCCATCCTTCCTTCCACATCCATCCTTCCTTCCACTCCACATCCATCCTTCCTTCCACTCCACATCCATCCTTCCTTCCTTCCTTCCTTCCTTCCACATCCATCCTTCCTTCCTTCCACATCCTTCCTTCCTTCCTTCCACATCCATCCTTCCTTCCTTCCACATCCATCCTTCCTTCCTTCCACATTCATCCTTCCTTCCACTCCACATCCATCCTTCCTTCCACATCCATCCTTCCTTCCACATCCATCCTTCCTTCCACTCCACATCCATCCTTCCTTCCACTCCACATCCATCCTTCCTTCCACTCCACATCCATCCTTCCTTCCACTCCACATCCATCCTTCCTTCCACTCCACATCCATCCTTCCTTCCACTCCACATCCATCCATCCTTCCACTCCACATCCATCCATCCATCCTTCCACTCCACATCCATCCATCCTTCCACATCCATCCTTCCTTCCACTCCACATCCATCCTTCCTTCCACTCCACATCCATCCTTCCTTCCTTCCTTCCTTCCTTCCACATCCATCCTTCCTTCCTTCCTTCCACATCCATCCTTCCTTCCACTCCACATCCATCCTTCCTTCCACTCCACATCCATCCTTCCTTCCACTCCACATCCATCCTTCCTTCCTCTCCACATCCTTCCACTCCACATCCATCCAATCAAATTAAACCCATCCACCCACCCAGTCATCCACCCACCATCGCTCAAATCCACTCCAATGAAACCTGGGCAGCTCACCAGGGCACTGTGGCCCACTGGGTCAGATTACATGTGTAATCATTTCACACTGTGTCAACAGGAATACTAAGGTCATCCAGTCATGAAATAGGAGCGTGGTGCAAGAGACTCAGAGTGAACACATAATCTCACCTTAAAGAAGGTTGGAATAGTAAATACACTGTCCGTTTGGGCCCTCTGGCCAACCTTCACAGGAACAAACAGGCATCAACACACACACACACCCCTGCTGTGAGCAGGAACAAGCCCCAGGTTTGGTAAGGTAGGGTGTGCAGTCTCTTTGGCATGGGACGGATTGTGCTGCTGATCGTTGTGCGCGTGGCTCTGCAGGTGGTCCGTACTGTCAGACAGAACGAGAGGAGAAGGGGGAAAGAGGGACGAGAGGAGGGGGAGTAGAGACAGAACAGAGGGGACGAGGGCTAAAGATAGCTCCCTCTGCTACAGCTTCTCAGCTCTGATTATACACACACACACACTCACTACGCACCCACACACACACACACCGCCTCAGGCTGCCTGCCATTGGGTAAATTATAGTTAGCTTTTAGTACAGCAGCACCACAGGGAGATGCAGGGTACCAAATCTTTACTATCCAACATGTAATTCCCTACAGGGAGAATCTATCCCTCTTTGTCAGGGCACAGTGAGACCATCTCTTTTTTAGTCGTGGTAACTGCTGCGAGTAGAAAGAGGGTGAGAAAGGCTATTTTTCTGCTGTAGTGGCTTAAACACATCACCCTGCTTCCATACACAGGAAGCAGGGGGGGCTCATCTGCCCCTGGTTCACACACCCCTCTGCTGCAACACTGTCTAATAGCAGGACTCTCAAAACAGACTTTGCATGAGATAACAGGGACATGGGGTCCCACAAGACTCTTCCAGGTTCCAAAGGGTCACCCCATCGTATCTAGAGCTCTGGAGGGTCACAACTCCAGACAGGCCCCTCAGGGTGCATTGTTCGCCACCATGCTTCCCTCCCAGTTCCTTTCTCCCCTGTCTCCCCATCTCTCACACCTTAGTGTGAGGTGACATTTGGTGAAGGCGGTCTGGGAGCTCCTCCCAGTGAAGAAGTCACTTCCTCCTGCCTGTCCGCCCAGGGCAACATCCATCGTGGCTCCCCGCCGTCATGTCACAACCACGCCACTTCCTGACAGGGGTAATTATACAGCACAGATCGACAGAGAGAGTAGAGGTGGTGAGGAGGCAGGGAAAAAGAAGAGTGAGAGGAAGAGAAAGGGGGAGCAAGATGAAGGGCAGGGAGGGAAATAAAGGGGGAGATGAGAAACAGTGAGAGAGAAAGAAAAGATGGAGAGAGAGATAGAAAGTGAGAGAGCGATGATGTTCCCGTCCGTGAAGCAGTGACATCTCGGATACGTTTTTATTAGAAAGTGAGTCTTAATAAGGCAGGATCCACTGTAATGTCATCTCGACAGTGGAGTGAAGCAATGTCAGTCAGTGTCAGGAGACGATTATACTCAGAGCTAAAACATTAGCATACTTCATTTGTTTCAGTCAATCCCTTCTCTCCCATTTAAAACGCGCACCAGCTAGGCTAGTAGCGAGCGTCATTGGGATGCTAACAATGGTGTGGAATTTAGTATGGGGCAAACCTGACCTTTCTAATGTCAACGGTGCTAGCTTAGCAGCTAGCTGGAGGTGGGTCACCAGAGCTCGCTAACCCTCAACCCACACCCTCGCTCCCCTGCCAGGCCTGGAGCTAGGGGGTGCTAACGGTGAGGAGGATGGTAGGGGTTCGTCCACGGGAACAAAACAGTCCTATCGTTTATCTCGAGGCGAAGCGTGAAGCTTTATTGGATTTTTTTTCCCGCAAATCACCGCCGCCCTTCCCGCTGGCCTCTTTATTCCCTCAGCTGCAAAGCGATGAGAGGGAGGTTCGCTAACACACAGGGGGGTTCCTTACCTGCATTTTAAATGGCTGAAGAAACACAAGCAGGTGGCTAACAAGGTGCTGGAGATACACACAGCCATTTTAATCATCAACGTGATCATATAAACGGGATTGGATTTTAATATTGTAATAATAGTTTGAAATGACCTTATGTAGCTCAGTGGGAGAGCTATTGGGCTCCCCTCCAAAACAGAGAGCCAGGTACACTACACTGAAGCACTCAAAATGGCTGCTTGCCACATCTACACATACATCACTGGTAATGAGACACTAAGGAGAGAAGCTACTGGCACAGTGCTTACTAGACAGAGTTCTCTCCATATTGTGGAGTGGTGTGTGGAAACCGTTGTACCCTAAAAATGGTAACCCCACCCCCATGCATTCACCCCTACCACAAGCTACCCCCCCCCCCGGATTCTGTAGAGATGACACATAACGTTCATATTGACGAGGTCACAAACTATGATCCGACATATGATACATAACAGTACAAGTCTTCCGTATGATGTAACACAATACATTCTTTATACAGACTAACTACTTGACGTACAATCGTGGAACACACTGTACCTGCAAAACTGGCCTGGAAAAGCAGAGAGAAGTCAAAGAGTCGGCTTTTTCAGGTCTGCTTTTGCATAACGTTGTTCCCCTCTTTCTGTCGACCAGTCGCACAAAGTCACGGCTTTTCATTCTAGATCTGGGAGAGAGAGTATGTGTTGTGCTCCGGTGAGAGTGCTGATGGCACCCACCGTGCTGCGCCCGCTCCCCCCAAGCCTTAAAAAACAGCTCCCTAATGAGGCCTCCCTGCTGGGCGGGTGTGCCCCCCTCAACCACCCGCTGGGGCTGTGACCCACTTCACATTCCTACAAACACGCACACATTTACTGCTGCTCTTTAATTATTTGTTACTTTTATTTCTTCTTAAAACTGCATTGTTGGTTTAGGGCTTGTAAGTAGGCATTTCACTGTAAGGTCTACACCTGTTGTATTCGGCGCACACACACACACACACACCCTTGATAACTTCCAGGCCAAGGCCAAGGAAGTTTTGCTCATAGTCAGTAGTGTGTAGGGTTACGTCACCACTCACTGTGTGATGATGTGCCCAGACTAAGAGATACGCGAGGGAGCAGAGAAGGAAAAGGCTCCTTCTACACTACGTACATCAACCTGTGGTACTGATAGAAAGGGCAATTGAAATGCAAGTTGTTTGTGACGCACAAAGATTGGTTAAAAAGCCAATTTGAATTGAATAATGGTGTAACGGACCGCAGTTAACGGATTAAATTGTTGATGAATTATCCAAGGCATCTGCTGTTGCCCTCACCACATGCGGGTGGCCCTCCAGGGCAACGGAAAGCTACGTGACTGTGACAGCTCACCACACCACAGAGGAGTGGGAGATGCAAAGTCCGGTGCTACAGACAATCCCCCTTTATGAGAGTCACACAGGCACAAATCTGGCACAGGTACTGCTAGGAGCAGTAGCAGAGTGGAAGTATCCCAATCACCACAGATAATGCCAAGTAAATGCAGTGAGAGAGGCTGGACTGGGGCCACAGATAGCTTGCTTTGCACATGTGATCAATTTAGCCTCCCAAAGGGGAATCTCAGTGAACCAGATGGACCGTCCTCCTTGGATCAGGAAGGTGGTTTCCTTTTTCCACCGAAGCGCGACAGCCGCTCATGTGCTTAAGAACAAGCAAGAAATGTTCCAGCTACTGACCCACGAGCTCATACACCATGTCACAACAAGATGGAACTCCACTTATGACATGTTGGGGCGTTATCTTGAGCAGCAGGCAGCTGTATACTCTGCACTGACAGGCAAGACCCTGAAAACAAAATAAAGACATCGTCATGAAAGTGGCAGAGGAGGTCCTCCAGGTGCTCAAACCCCTCAAAACGGTTACAACCCTATTGAGCAGTGATACTGCTCCATCTGACGGGCGGCTTCGAGGTCAGGGAAGGACTGAGAGTCTGTCATGCCTGTCCCGCCGGCTCTGGAAGCGAGAGCTCCGTTCACCGCCAGACTCGCAACCTTTCCGTTCCACTGAGGTAGCAACAACAAAATATATATATATAAAGAATAATTGGAAAGGTTATTGCAAAACAGGTTGCTAAACAGTTAACCCTGAACTGAATAAATGACCTTTGAGACAGGGCATATTCAGGTATTTAATAATTAAGGCCTAGCCAGACTCCCTCTAGAAAGTGTTTAATGGCCGAGTCCCACCAGAATCTCGCTCTAAACTTAAGTAATTAATAGTGACACTGGCGGTAAGGCCCTCTCTTATTTTCGGTAGTTTAGCGCAAAGGCTCAGTGTGATTCTCTGTAAAAGATAAGTTAGTATGAGAAATAAGAAAACACTGTCTGGAGCCTAATTTAGAGTTTTGGGAGTACATTTTTTGGCCTAAGAGTCTTTGTTTTTCCCTTAATAGAGCAAACAACTGGAGAGGAAGGCCAAGAAAACAAGCCCTGAAGTGGGGAGACCTAACAGTGTGAGTGAGTGTATTACAAGACAAACACTCAGACAAATTAACTACTGTGACTGGCATCACCTTCTTAATAAAGGAACAAATTAACTAGCGCCTTGGGATGATGATGACAGGCTTTAAACTGGAATGGCAAAGTGATTCATACTTCAGTGGTGCGTCAACACATACCAAGAGATATTAAGAGAATTCCACAGAGAAAGGTCTGACTCTGTTGTTTGCTCATTGCTTTGATAGAGGCAAAATCCAAGGCTATTCAAATTACTGCAAGAATTACTAGACTATAACGTAATGCTAAGGCAGTCAGCAAATAAACTGGTACCCATTTCAAACCTATCCAATCAACAGCACTAAAACTAAGACTCCCTTCTCTCAAGTCCACCTAACCTGGCAGATGTTGTTCCTAACCACTGATACAGGGTCAGATCTTATTTAACTTCCTAACAATTAAGTCTAGGACTGGGAATAGGGTTATCCTAGATCAGTAGTTACGTAGAGGCCACTTCTACCTCGAGCAGTTGGTGTAGTTGGGGAATGCATTCGCTTCAATGTCAAAATCATCCATTTAGGCCACGGAATGGAGCTCTCTATTGCCAGCCCCCTCCCTCCTCCTCCTCCTCCTCCTCTTTCACCCCTGGAATTCATAGGCCTGACGTTGCAAGAACTATGTCTCGGGTCACTGTCCAAGACAAAGAGCAAAGGGGGATAACAATTACTTCATGAAAAGTGAAAACAGACAGTTAATTGCATCCATGAATAACCTGGTGCCGCAGATGGGTGGGCTTGAAAGTAAATATTTGACAGTGGCTCAAACAGACTCAATTAAATGGGTTTAAGTTACAATAAAGAGAGAGAGAGAGAGAGAGAGAGAGAGAGAGAGTCAGACAAGTTCAGAGTTAGACAAAGATGAGGGGAAAAAATAAATAAAAGAGAGAAGGAGAAGGAAAGAGAGTGGAGCAAGAGAGAAGGAGAGAAAGAGAGAGTATTGTCTGAAAGGTAAGTAAGAAAGGGGAAGAGGGGGAGAAAGGAAAGAGAGGGAGAGGGGGAGAAAGAGAGGGAGAGGGGGAGAGAGGGAGAGGGGGAGAAAGAGAGGGAGGAGAAAGGAGGGAGAAAGAGAGAGGGAGGAGAAAGGGGGAGGAGAAAGAGAGGGAGGAGAAAGAGAGGGAGGAGAAAGAGAGGAGAGAGGGGGAGAGAAGAGGGGGAGAAAGAGAGGGGGAGAAAGAGAGGGACAGGGCAAACAGAGTGTGAAAGAGATGAGTAAAACAGTGTCAGGACAGTTGCCGTTGACGTACAAACGAGCGCAAACCTGCGTATTTACTGGTAACACTGAGGCTCTACCTGCTTTAATTCACTGTTTTAACAGTGGGCTCCTGAGTGGCGCAGGGGTCGAAGGTTCTGCATCACAGTGCAAGAGGCGTCACTACAGTCCCTGGTTCGAATCCAGGCTGTATCACATCTGGCCATGATTGAGAGTCCCATAGGGCGGCGCACAATTGGCCCAGCGTCGTCTGGGTTAGGCCGGGGTAGGCCGTCATTGTAAATAAGAATTGGTTCTTAACTGACTTGCCCAGTTAAATAATAAAATAAAATAAATAAGTGGCTAAGTAAGCTACTGTGGCTATGTGATCATAATGTAGGCCCAACAGAGTGGCCTACCATCAAAAACAATGAAGAAAATGCATCCCATCACATTTTAACATGGAAATAGCTGTTCTATCATTAAACCTACAGTAGCAGCCAATGTGTGGTGTTCGATATATACCTGCATTCCATGAGACTTTGAAAAAACATGCAGGGCTTGACATGAACCTGTTGATCCATTTTATGTCCTTCAGACAAAGAGGTGACGGAAAATATTTGTGTGTTGTTTGATGCAAGAAACCACTTTACAAAATAAAATGTATCATTATTCCCATACCATTATTACAAAGAATCAGACAAATTATGCTCCCCTCTGGCTATTGGCTACTTCGCTTATTCAAGCATGTTTCAAAATACAACAACACTGCCCCTTTAAGACCTAAAAAAGAAGCTCTTTACCTGACTTTTCAAATATGCAATCAGTCCCCCATTGCTGACTACAAATGATCTATAACTGGGCTAACAACTCACTAACTAGCAGAGGATATGAACAACATGTGCACAAGTGACTACATGCAGCTCTCTCTTTGATCTCAAAACAAGTGCATAATAATTGCGACCGCTCATGCTGTAAAACAGTCCAGTTCAAAGTGAATGGCACAGATCCATATGGCAATGGTCTATTTGCATATAGGCCTACCGCAGCTCTGATTGGTTATGGCACACCGGTCTGTGTAGAGTATGGGTCTGAGTTGTGCCTGTCAATGCAATAGAATCCATTCCGATGCACTCTGCCTATAACAACATCTCTTGCATAGTTAGTCTTGCATACTAAGTCTTGTATAGTTTGTTTTGGTATGTTGCATTGAAAGTGTCTAATATTGAGTTGATTCGATTACAGTTCCCACAGTAAAGGGAAACGTCGACAGTGTTAACTAATGGGGAAAACTAGAATCTCGTGCTTCTCTGCACAGGCTGATATTTCTCCTGCATGCCACAGTCCCGGAGGAAGATTGGTCATGAGTCTTTGAAACGTTTTTTACAGTTTGACTCGGGTTCTCCCTCACTGTCTTTTTTCCTTCCTCGGTTTCACATTTTGCAATCTCTTTATCCCCCTCTCCCTCCATTTCTCCCGCTCGATAGAATTTTGCTTACTCTCATCTCTCCATCCCCCACTGCCATCATTATCAATCTCTCTATCCCTCACTCTCAACATTATCCCTCTCTCACTGCCATCATTATCCCTCTCTCTCATTGCCAACACTATCCCTCTATCCCTCACTGCCATCATTATCCCTCTCTCTCAAATCTCTATCCCTCACTGCCAACGTTATCCCTCTATCCCTCACTGCCATCATTATCCCTCTCTCTCATTGACAACACTATCCCTCTATCCCTCACTGCCATCATTATCCCTCTCTCTCAAATCTCGATCCCTCACTGCCAACGTTATCCCTCTATCCCTCACTGCCAACGTTATCCCTCTATCCCTCACTGCCAACGTTATCCCTCTATCCCTCACTGCCAACGTTATCCCTCTATCCCTCACTGCCAACGTTATCCCTCTATCCCTCACTGCCAACGTTATCCCTCTATCCCTCACTGCCAACGTTATCCCTCTATCCCTCACTGCCAACGTTATCCCTCTATCCCTCACTGCCATTATTATCCCTCTCTCTCAAATCTCTATCCCTCACTGCCAACGTTATCCCTCTATCCCTCACTGCCATCATTATCCTTCTATCCCTCACTGCCATCATGATCCCTCTCTCTCATTGACAACACTATCCCTCTATCCCTCACTGCCATCATTATCCCTCTCTCTCAAATCTCTATCCCTCACTGCCATCATTATCCTTCTATCCCTCACTGCCAACATTATCCCTCTCTCACTCGCATCATTATCCCTCTCTCTCATTGCCAACACTATCCCTCTATCCCTCACTGCCATCATTATCCCTCTCTCTCAAATCTCTATCCCTCACTGCCAACGTTATCCCTCTATCCCTTAACATTATCCCTCTCTCACTCCCTCATTATCCCTCTCACTGCCAACGTTATCCCTCTATCCCTCACTGCCAACGTTATCCCTCTATCCCTCACTGCCAAATCCCTCTATCCCTCACTGCCAACGTTATCCCTCTATCCCTCACTGCCAACGTTATCCCTCTATCCCTCCCTCACTGCCAACGTTATCCCTCTATCCCTCACTGCCAACGTTATCCCTCTATCCCTCACTGCCAACGTTATCCCTCTATCCCTCACTGCCAACGTTATCCCTCTATCCCTCACTGCCAACGTTATCCCTCTATCCCTCACTGCCAACGTTATCCCTCTATCCCTCACTGCCAACGTTATCCCTCTATCCCTTACTGCCAACGTTATCCCTCTATCCCTCACTGCCAACGTTATCCCTCTATCCCTCACTGCCAACGTTATCCCTCTATCCCTTACTGCCAACGTTATCCCTCTATCCCTTACTGCCAACATTATCCCCATCTCTCATCTCTTGATCCCTCACTTATCATTATCCCTCTCTCTCATCTCTCTATCCCTCACTGCCATCCCTCATCTCTCTATCCCTCACTGCCATCACTATCCCTCTATCCCTCACTGCCATCACTATCCCTCTATCCCTCACTGCCATCACTATCGCTCTATCCCTCACTGCCATCAGTATCCCCTCTCTCATCTCTCTATCCCTCACTGCCATCATTATCCCCTCTCATCTCTCTATCCCTCACTGCCATCACTATCGCTCTATCCCTCACTGCCATCATTATCCCCTCTCTCATCTCTCTATCCCTCACTGCCATCATTATCCCCTCTCATCTCTCTATCCCTCACTGCCATCACTATCCCTCACTGCCAACATTATCCCCCTCTCTCTTTCTATCCTCCTGTCTCACTCGCGCTCTTTGTCTCTCATCTGTCTCTCTCATGTTGGCCGGCTGTAAGATGTGACAGGTGTTAGTTGAAGAGTGTTGATTTTGGTTGAGGAGCGCTGATTACCCGTCGAAGCGTGGGCAGCAAAAACCCAGCCCTATCTGTCTCTCTACCACATATGCTTACAGGCATCGTTTCACAGCTTCACCAACAGCTCTGATCATTACAATTATTTGATCATTAATCACAAAACCCCACCCATTTCCCCCCCGTTCATTCTGCTCTAAAGTGTAGGCACGCAAAACAAAACATCTGAGGCATTGGCTTTTGCCAAACACTGACATGGATTGAGGTGCCACAAAGATTGGCATTAAAACATACGCACAGGTTAGGCCCAATCAGTTACATGGAAACAAAGACCAATCATCATCATCACCATCAGAGGCCCTTTGCTCCACTAGCAAGTCAAGATGGTTATCGTCAAAGGTTCACCATCAGTCAACACAGCCATCTTGTAGCATTTTGTAGCAGTATCAGGCTGACTTCCTTTATCTTATCTAACCGTCTTTTATAAGAGGGCACCAGCATGATCTGAGTCCCAAATGGCACCCTATTCCCTATGGAGTGCATGACTTTTGGCCAGAGCCCTATGTGCCCTGGCCAAAACTAGTGCACTATATAGGAAACAGGGTGCCATTTGGAACACATCCATTAGTCATACCTGTGGAGCTCTGGGAGAAGGCTCGCTAGAGTCGCTAGCAGCCACACAGCGGAAAAAACATCTGGAGTGGAGAAGACAGTGGTATTGTGGGCTGGAGGGGTCTAGCTAGGGGGTTGGAGGGGTCTAGCTAGGGGGCTGGAGGGGTCTAGCTAGGGGTTGGAGGGGTCTAGCTAGGGGGTTGGAGGGGTCTAGCTAGGGGGCTGGAGGGGTCTAGCTAGGGGGTTGGAGGGGTCTAGCTAGGGGGCTGGAGGGGTCTAGCTAGGGGGTTGGAGGGGGTGAGCAGTGGGAGGAATTCTCGTAAGCTGCGGTCCCCCCTTACGAGGATACAGTGATGTAACCTGTGGGGTTAGGGAAAACCAGAGCCATATATTCCCAGTTAGGCCAACTTTTTGAATATTGTTACAGTGTTTGACAACCTTGATTTTTAAAAATGACTGAGGAATTAAATGATTCAAATACTGCAGGGGAAATCATGTTATTTTATAGTAATACAATTGCTCTGAGAAAGAGATTTTGTTTAACCGGTAATAAAATCAAATCTCAAAAGAGGTAAAAATGATTTACACCCCTAACGATTCAAAGAAATAAAGTAGTCAAAAGTGGAATGACGCTGCAGGTGTGATCAAGGCCTTACTTGACTGCCTGACATGAGAAAGATGTGTGTGTGTTGACACCCGGAAATGAATTGTTTCCCGATCACGGATAATTACAAAAATGATCATAATAGTATCCCGAAAATTGCCCATTTCCATTACGATACTCGTTTTGTCTGACTCCTCGGCACACCCCTAATGTATTGTGTCATTTTGGAGGTCCTTTTTATTGGAAATTAGAATAGCATATGTTTCTAAACACTGCTACCATGAACACGGATAATCCTGAATGAACCGTGAATAATGATGAGAAAGTTACAGAGGGTCAAAGATCATACCTCCAAGGCATGCTAACCTCCCCCTGTTATTGATAATGGTGAGAGTTTAGAATGCCTTGGGGGTTATGATCTTTGACCCTTTGTAACTTTCTCA